>NW_028143159.1:0-121399 GCF_977018435.1 Lepisma saccharinum
AGATTCGAACGCGCAAGATATGTAAAGCCGTGTAACTGAACTCTGGCCGCTGCTGTGTTTCTCGGATGCCGTTGAAATGTACCCTTTGCGTCAATAATGTATTGCATGCATCTACATCAATGCCTAAGTCCTTAACATGCTTCTGCGTTTAACTGTACAATGACAATGAGGAAATAGATTCGTTTGCGTATGTACGCCCAGTTTGTTTATCGATTACTTCTAAAATACATGATTTGCTGTGAAATACTGGTAGCTAGTAACTTTGCTTGAATGTATTGCTTCTTCTACTTTACTTTTGATGAGAAAACCAGTCTTGTGCATTTAAAATGAAAATACTATATTACTATAAGGACATATGAAAACGTATTTAAAGCTAAACGAATAATGTTATTTTTCGCCTTGCGCTTATTTTCCCTACTGGTTACATTTACTTGTAGAAGCCTGTTTAATCTTTGCTGTGTAAAAAAAAAATCTTATTTTAGTCTCTTATGTTACTCATAGTGTGCAAGTGGTCGTTAAAAATGTACTCAAATACAAAATTACACGGGAAACGATGCTTATTTAAAGTCGACCATCCCAAAAATAAAATAATTAATCTATAAATATGCGATAATTGCCTTATATTATGCTGACATCACTAAAAATGAAGAATCTATAATTCTCTCTATCCATTCTAACATATGCTTAGCATATTATTGTAGCAAAGCTAGAAACTAAAACCGTTGTGGTTTAATCATAATCATTCTGCGATGGCAGAATGGATTTCCAGGATTATCGGTTGCAATCCAATATCCGAAGGAAAATACTTGTTATAGGAGCGCAAAAAAAAATCTTGACGTCGACGTCTACATATTCATATAATATAAATATTCTCATAACTGGCGCTTAAAATAAACTTTGCTAATATAATCATATACCTTCTTCTGAAGAGTACCTATAAAATTCTAGTGATGTATTCGCTGAGCTAGTATTATTACATACTGCAAAAAAACTTTTGTGCCTAAAGCACATTATTAAATAATAAGTCTGCTTTTAATCTTGAATATTATTAGTGCTATTTTATTATAAATTATTATTATGTCACGCAAGTAGATTTAAAATGTTAGACCTGTTTCACTTTAATAAATGCCGTAACTTGGAGCAAGCTTGCAATATTTATATTTAAGATTTTAAAACAATCTGCATTTTAAAGTTTTTAACATTCGAAGCTACAACGTGCTAAGGATAAATATTCAACTGTCAAACGAAACAGTGTTTCGGACAAGGAAAAAAAAATATAAATATACACTTACAAAAAAAATCTCGTTAATATGTGAGAAACGTCCACGCCGTGTAATGCTCTCATAATTCTCTTCTAGTTATTCAAAAATAAGTTGGCTGTGCCTAACTTTGCTTAAAGCATATAAGTATATGTATATCTGTGTACGGATTCATTCTCGTCACAACTGCTTACCTGTGAACGGACATCTCTCGTCACTGCAGCCTATTTATACATCTATTACTTCTCAACTAGAACTTTTAATTAATCGGGCGGTTTATACCCTAAATCACGGTACGAACATAGTACATGCGTGTCGAGGAATATAATTGGCGTTTTGTTTCTTTTCATATTAACATGAATTAAAATTTTCAGGCAATGTATGCGTAAGTTAAGGTAACGTAAGGCAAGTGACTATCTCGTATAAACTTGACTATCTCCTTAATCTAAGCTCCCTTCATGAGGTGCTAGGAGACTTCAGTCATTAAGAATATAAATGAGTGGTCCTCGGGGCCTTATTCGTTCCCAAAACTATATATGTATAAAAAATGTAATATCCTCTTTGCAATAGTCTTAGCAGTCATAGCTCAAGCATTCTAAATCATTTACAGGTTACGGTCAGTTTTATACAAAATTTAAATTAAACTTTTAAGGAATTTCAATTAATAATAATAACAAAAACAAAATATTGACTCAAACAAGCATACTCTCTGCCATGACTCGTTAAACTGCACCATAGTGCCACTGATTCAGAGTCAACATACTCTAATTTATTTTCCTCGTTCATAATATAACTTCAATATTCACTTTTAATCCACGTTTTTAATTAATTAATATGTTAAGGGTAAGCCTAATCACAATCTGAGCAAAATGCACAGGAACGTTAGATATATTAAAAAAAAAATGTTTAAAATTACTGTAGCTTACTGCATTATTTTAACCCTCATAAACAACGCTGTGATAATTTTCGTATCCAAGATCATGATTAAAAAATGTTCCTACCTTTTACGTTCTAAAATCACTGTCAATGCAAAAAACCATCGAATCTAAATGCATTTTCTTCTAAAAATTCTGGGAATGGTAAAATTTTTCCCAGGGTGGGAATTCTGTCGTGACCAGGGTACAGGATTCGCGAACGAACCACAGCGCTACCAGGAGCGGATTGATAGGGAAACGTCCACGAACGTCCCTGGGCCGACCGCATTTTCGGCAAAATGTGGCTGCCTAAAACCCGACATCGAACCTTCCGCCACGCGGAATGCCGGACGCTCCTGATACGAAATCGCCAGCCCTACGCGGATAACCGCGACGGAGCTAGGACGCAGGTTCCTCCGCATCTTTACATTTTGCTTGAAGTCGATAGGTTTCATCTGATTCATCCTCGAGTTAGAACTCGACATCTATCATTGTTTACTGCACTATTTTTCCCCGCTGGTACTTAATACTTAATATAAATCCGCGAGCAACTTTCCAGATTCCGTGCTTCAAAATGCATACTTTTGATGGTATAAGAAAACTGATAAAACCTTGATTCTGATAATTTTTAGGTGTGGTTTCACTTTTCATGCTCTAAAATTGAAATTTTCATAAGTGAAATCCTGCGTCTATCACCACGTAATCAACAATTTTCATCTCATTTCCGCAAAAATGGATGAAAGCCCTAAGCATCTACATCCACGTCTCATGCTATTTTTCATCGCATTTCCGAAAAAATGCATGAAAAGCCCCAGCAAATCCACCACGTCTCATACCCTTAGGTATGTGGGATCTTTTGGAATGTAGCTCACTAATCATCATTCATCCATGATGGTAAAGCACTCGTGGTGAGCTTGATGGTAAGGCGCTAGAGGTACTAAATTTACACACTTGAATGGCAACACATGACACTTGAGTTTCACACCCCTAAAGATTGGATCAGCATGGATAATGTAAGGATATACCTGTCTCTGTACTGCAACTGAAGATCTGCCGTGAGAGGTTATGCCTGTGACTGTACGTAGAGTCTGACTTGCGACTCGCGTTAACACGCTCTCCCTAGAACCTCCTCCTCTCTCTCTATTCAATCGTAAACTTGCTCCTCAATAACTGAATTAGAACTCACCCCGAACTCTCTGCCTCCCAGACATTTATTCCAATTCAATTTAATAAACAAATGCACAGTCAGGCCTGTAGCCTCTTCCTGGATTTCGTCTGTTTACAGCTGATGACCAGGAAGAGCTTCAGTGCTGTCTGACACTGCATTCCTGTGATGTTTCTGAATATTTCCTGATTGGAAAACGATGGTTGAATGACTGGAAGTTGGAGTTCGTTCTCCATAATAATTAAAAGATACTACGGATCGTTACGGTATCAAACATTTTGAATTTTATTTTCAGGAAATGATTTACAGATAAATATTGAAATAGAGGGGATTAACCCCAATAGGCCCCCTTAAATATTTCACTCATGAATACAGTACTGATTCCATTCAATATAACCGTAATGTAAAATTATATCACTGTAATGTAGCTGAAATATAACAAAACCTTACGGAAATGTATCCGTAATGTTACACTGACATGTTTCTCCAATGTTACATTGACACGTTTCTGTAATGTTGCACTGACATGTTTCTGTAACATTACGAATGTTATGTTAGATTCGCGGACATTTTTACATTGGTGAAACATCACAGTAATGTTTCGCAATGTTGCTGCAATGTTACAATGTTTCACGAGTTACGTATGCGTAACATATCTGAAACCATGTTGTGCTGTATGGGTTCAGGGTACACATCTTGCATGTCTTTCCTAAATAACATGTAATGGTCACTACTCGCTGTCGCGCACAGAACTATCAAGCCACGATTCGGTGATGCAAATTGCGTCGTAGTCAAAATCACCAGCAAATGCCAGGTTAAAATCTTGTAGGAATTTGTTATTTATACTTCTGGCATTATGGTAATATATGTTAAACACTGCACTGTCATTCACCACCGATCCTGGAGGATCTGGGTTAAGCGACACGTCACCTGATAGCAATATAACACAGAGTATGTGCCTAAACGACGCACATCTCCCGTCACTGGGACTGGAACACCGGGAACTGTTGTTCGCGATGGCCGCGTGTTGACTCGCGTGGCAGACAAAAGCTCGCAAGAAAATGTTTCTTCTCACAGCACACTTCCAGAGCAGCACATCGGTCATTTTTGTCTCGTTTCTTGATGGTTTGCAAACCATAGTCCTGATCAGCAAGGGTTGGACCGTTACGAGAACAAAAACACATATGTATACAGTCTTTGTTACGGAGCTCACTTTTCGATGCTTGCACGCCGTCGCCATCTTCACAGATGTCTTCACATTTGATACATTTTAAACATAATAAAAATGCAACTATAATAATATTTTTTGGTTTTAAATGGTTGTCGAAAAGCATCCGAAGTGTTCATTTGCAACAATATCCCTTGCAGGTTTGTACACCGAAATAATAGCCAAGTCTTCATGGCGGGTTTACAGGTTGACTTTCATGGTTTCTAATATAGCTAAATATGAAACTGGCATTATGTAATTGTTAGGTTATATTTAACTAAAAGTATGACATAAATATTACAAATATTATATAACAATACACACATGGAATAAATACATCAATATGATAGTTAGTCCATCTGAACAAAACCAGTCATTGTAAACTGTAACATAAGAATACTTATTTCAGCTCATGTTATTTGTTACCTAATAAATAAGGAGCTTTAAGTTTAAGTTGTTATTAACAAAACTTGAGTGTATTGTGTGCGGAGTTAACGCTGAAGATTCCTCGTAAAGTTATAGAAGATTAATTCAATGCAGAAGCGTAATAAGGAAACAATTGAGCCTATCAATAGAACTATGAACGGTCCTTCTACATTGTTCAAGGAAAGAGCTCTTAGTGTTGTCTCTTTGTTCTCTACCCCTAACTTTTTCATTGATTTATATGCCAGGAAGCTCTCTTCTTTAATTCTAGTCGTAATTCCACCTTGCTCCAACATCCCTAGCAATTTGTCAAACTTCTTCTTAAAAGGCGAATTCTTCTGCAATCCAATCCCAATTGGGTAGCTTACTAAATGCTCCTTAACCATGTGCACGTATTTAGCATTGTTGAGCCCAAGTTTGTACAGCTTGCCCACATATAAGCTTTCAAGTGTCTTTGCTAGAGAAACATGCTTACCTTTGCAAATATTCTGCAAGACATTTTCAAAATTTTTTTCAAGTTGAAACCTGCCTGCAAATTTTCTAGCTCTTGGGTCATCCTGTTCTTCAAACCACTTTTTCGTTTCCACATTGGTACTTCCCCAACCCATGTCACTATCCAACAGATCATCTATTGTGTTCAGAGCTTTTGTGTATAAGGGAACTGTGAGGTTAGTAACGAGAGTACTAGAATAAGCTGTGTTGATTATTATACACATCACTAACCACACATTAACCAAATAACGTAACATTTTTTCAGTGGGTTCCCTTGGTGAATTCGTAAGTGTTAAAGAGGTTATTGTAGTAATTAAACTGAACGTGATGTCAGAATATGGATTCGGCCTTTTGGGTCGACCTACTGCATTATAGAATCTAGAAAATAGATAGAGAATCACACTCCATGCAAGAACAGACAACAGAACACAAATCCAAACAGAAAGACTCAGAGAAAAGAACATGGCCTCCCATTCAGGATATGGAACTGGTTTCCGAGTCAAGAACTTCAAGAAGTGTCTTCCCCAGGGAACTGTCTGGTCTAAGATTTGCAGATTTTTGTGAGTGATCCACAGGGAGCAAAACCCTATATCTGCTCGTTTGTAGTTTAAGTCCCCCAGCAATCCTACGACTGTGCCGTTGGGTAGAGATTGTCCCCATTTCTTACCATCAGTTGGTACCCTCAAAGTCCAGGAATAGTTCAAATTTGTCGCTATTTCTTGAAATATTTTCATCTCCACTCCACCACAAGATCCACTAACAGAGCAACTGTCACCAAGGACACCTTTTCCGTTCAAATTCACGTAAGGTGGACAATCGAAAGAACTCACCCGCAAATGTCCTCCATGATGGAGTGAATAATTGTTCACAAACCAATCCTCTTCTATTATCATGGTTTCCATCTCAATCCACTAGGTTACAAGTTTTTTGCTGCTACGGCCATCGTACTTCTCAACGTTGAACTCGTTGGTTTCTGATAACACATCTTCGGTATTTCGTTGATTTTCATAAATTAGCACACAGTTGAGAAAACGTTCTCTAGGTAGAATATGAAAAGCAAAATGATATGCAGTGTCTTGTGTTGGTGCAAAGATTAATATCCTCTTCGGAAATTTAAATGCCTTCTTAAATGTTTTAAGTAATGTATGAGCAAATTCCTTGTTATGTACTATTAAAATGGTTAAGTCACAATTCTCAATTTCCAAGCCTGTTAGAAACATCCCTCTGTCGTTGTTAACGTTGCTGTTGTTCTCAATTCTGGTATAAATGACACCAGAGTCAGAAAATGCATTTAAGTTCAAGTTGATGGACTCCTCAAAATACTTTTCGCTATCTACAATATGAAGACATTGAAAGACAGTCTTCCCTTCATGTCTTACTATTAGAGTATTATGTTCAGGAGTTCTGAGTGTTCTACAATTACCTTTGAACGCTAAGATGGTTGATAAGAAAATCTTCAAGTATATCCAAGTCATATTTGACATTTTTCTTTTACTGCCAGACGGCGAAACTGCAATGTAAGAAAGGAAGAATCAATAATGAAATTTTAAAATGAGATTGTTGATTTATTTTCCTAAATTTTTATATTTCCAGTGTATTTTATTTCTATTTAAACTATGAAACAAAACAATTGATTATAATGGTTGGTTCTGTGTTAAAAAATGTTCTAGAAATAAGATAGTATTCTGTAGAGACACATACCAAATACTTTCCAAGCTCTTATGAGAATGTTCTTTGACACACCTTACAATGTTGACTAATATCAGCTGATTATAAAACCATTTGAAAATGAGGTAAATGTTTTATTAAGAACCTTTAGTCTTGTGATGTACCAATAATGGAATTGCAATATGTATCGAAAGGAAGAACATTAGTGTCCACATCACTTGTAGCAGAGATCATTATATCCCCCCTCTGTAACTTTTTAGCCAAAACCCTTTCATTTGCGTAGGACATCAGATTTCTTAGTCTTTCTCAACGTTGCAATAGATTCTCTAGAAGAAAATCATTGGACCTCTTCAGGCGGAACCACAATAGGTATTTACGTGCGCATATGACGGGCAATTGTTCTTCCTTTTGAATGCATGTGGAATTTAAACTCTTCTCTTCAATACCAATATGTCCATCGAGTTTCCTCAAGGAAAATGCTCCCAAAATAATGAAACTACAATTTATTGTTATTCAATTGTGCCATAAAATCATATGTATATTAATAAAAAGGAAAACAGAACTGAAATAGAACTGAATAGTTAGTTTTGAAAATATATCGTGTTAAATGCTGCCATGTAGTTCTGGCGTGTGTTATGGACCAGCGGTCTGCAAGTTGTAACTTTCTAATGTAGCAAAGCAGTTGT
Source organism: Lepisma saccharinum (assembly GCF_977018435.1). Classification (NCBI taxonomy): domain Eukaryota; kingdom Metazoa; phylum Arthropoda; class Insecta; order Zygentoma; family Lepismatidae; genus Lepisma; species Lepisma saccharinum. The sequence continues at coordinate 7,815 of NW_028143159.1, forward strand.
TTATCATCTGTATGGAAGTCAACATTTATATTTTCCTACTATAATTCATGCTCAAAATGGGTGCACTGGAAACTTCTTTAGACATATTGTCAATGCTGGCATGACGAAATATTAACCAGCTCTCACACCGATTCTTTGAACAGTAAGGCCCTAACCATTTAGATAGTTGGTCAACTTTAAAGGCAGGTTTTACCACCTAACCTCTTCAGGAATTCATTATAATAACCCCCAAAGGTATTGAAAATCTTGTTTAAAACCTAGATAACAGAACATATTCTTCATTTCGTATCATTCTATAGAATGATGGGATCAGAACCAGCCACTTCGCAATTAATTGCTGGTTGATGTAACCTATTCATCATTCATCCTCGATGATGAGAGCATTCGTCATTAACATGATGAGTTAACGCTTGGCAGTGCGAAAGGTATAAGTAAGATTTAGGAACTTCACAAGTAGAAAAGACAATGGTCACTCGTTGGGTTTTATGAACTTAAATTTCGTTTGGCTTTATCCTGATTCTAATCAAATGCGAGTTGGTTTCCCAAAAAAATTACTTAAAATAAATATATTTATTTTAAACGGGAATATTAAACAAGAAAAACTCAAAGAAAACCTCTTGTCTTGTTGTTCCTTTGGTAAAATTATTGGTCGTGATTAATCTTAAGTGCATAAATGCGACGGTTATGGCAAAATTTGATCCATGTAAAACAAAAATATCCCTAATATTGTTGATATGAAATTCTATCGTGAAAAACAATTTCTGATGGCTATATCCTTAACTAAACTGGCCCCTTGAAAATTTCATGTGCGAACGCCACTGAATCGAAAAAATATGCAGAGTCTAAATATTTCATTGTCTTCTCCATGTTAATTCTTTGCTGTGCTAAAAAGTACTCGAAAAGGCTTTAGCGCGGAGAAAAAAATGCGCTGACAACAGATATTCAAAATTCTTGCAGAGTTACATTTTCGTGGTTGCTTGATTCAACTGAGCTGAGTTCTCTACAGCGACAGCGAGGAAGCCTTGCCGGCTGGCGGCAAGTTTCGGGCGACTTCGGGTTCCGTCGGAATAGCGGGGGGAGGGATATCGTTGCTACGAGCAATGGAAAAAATTTATCCCGCTTGGACAGTAAATATACGACGGGAGGAGGGAAATAAGAAGGAAATGGAACGCTAGGATTCGCTGAGGCGCTGCGTGACGCGTTAATGTTGATAAAACATTAAATAATTATTATTTATGAAATATTTAAATGCATTAAAATACTAACATCACTAAAACTGGAGAATCTATAATTCTCTCAACTCATTCTAAAATATGCTTAGCATATTATTGTGGCAAAGTATAAAACTAAAACCGTTGTGTTTAACCATAATCATTCTGCGATGGCAGAATGGATTTCCAGGATTTTGGTTGCAATCCAATATCCGAAGGAAAAGACTTGTTATTTGGGAGCAATAAAATCTTGACGTCGACTTCCACATATTCATATAAAATAAATATTCTCAATAACTGGCGCTTAAAATAAAACTTCGCTAATAAGTGTATACCTTCTTCTGAAGTGTAGCTATAAATTTTTAGTGATGTACTTGCCGAGCTAGGTTTTTTAATACTGCAAAAACTTTTTGTGTCTAAGGCACATGATTAAATAATAAGTCTGCTTTTATTTAACCTTTAATATTATTAGTGCCATTTTTATTATAAATGAATGTTATGTTACGCAAGTGGATTTAAAATATTAGACGTGCTTTACTTTAATAAATGCCGTAACTTGGAACAAAAATTGCAATATTTATATTTTAAGATTTAAAACAATCTACATTTTAAGGTTTTTAACATTCGAAGCTACAACGTGCTAAGGATAAATATTCAGCTGTCAAACAAAACAATGTTTCGTACAGAGAAAAAAAATATAAATGTATAATAACAAAATAAATCTTATTAATATGTGAGAAACGTCCACGCCGTGTAAAGTGCTCTCCTAATTCTCTTCTAGTTATTTAAATTAAGTTGGATTAGCCTAACTGTGCTTAAAGCGTAAGTATATGTATATATGTGTACGGACTCTTTCACGTCACTACTGCTTACTTGTGTACGGACATCTCACGTCACTGCAGCCTATTTATACATCTATTACTTCTCAACTAGAAATTTTAATTAATAGTTCGGTTTATACCCTAAATCACGGTACGCCACTCAAACTATATACGCTTGGCGTAATAGCGGACATTAATTGTTTAGCGTGTCCAGGAATATAATTAGCGTTTCGTTTCTTTACATATTAACATGAATTTAAATATTGAGGCAATATATTCGTAAGTTAAGTTAACGTAAGACAAGTTACTATCTCGTATAAACTTGACTATCTCCTTAATCTAATCTCCCTTCATGAGGTGCTAGGAGACTTCAGTCATTAAGAATATAAATGAGTAGTCCTCGGGACCTTATTCGTTCCCAAAACTATATATTTATTAATAATGTAATATCCTTGTTGCAATAATCTTAGCAGTTATAGTTCTAGAATTCTAAATCATTTACAAGTTACGGTCAGTTTTAAACAAAATTTAAATTAAACTTTTAAGGAATTTCAATTAATAATAATAAGAAAAACAAAATATTGACTCAAAGAAGCACACTCTCTGCTATGACTCGTTAAAATGCACATAGTGCCACCGAGTCAGAGTCAATAAACTCTAATTTATTTTCCTCGTTCATATATAACTTTAAGATTCACTTTTAATCCACGTTTTTAATTAATTAAAATATTAAGGGTAAGCCTCATCACAATCTGAGCAAAATGCACAGGAACGTTAGATATATATAAAAAATCGTTTACTGTTTACTGTAGCTTACTGCATTATTTTAATCATCATAACCAATGTTGTGATAATTTTCGTATCCAAGATTATGTAAAAAATTTCCTACCTTTTACGTTCTAAAATCACTGTAAATGCAAGAAATCATCGAATCTAAATGCCTTTGCTCAAAATTAAATTAAATTCTGGAAATGGTGAAAATTTCCCAGGTTGGAATTCTGTCGTAGCCATGGTACAGGATTCGAAAGCAAACCACAGCGCTACCAGGAGCGGATTGATAGGGAAACGTCCACGAACGTCCCTGGACCGACAGTATTTTTGGCAAAATGTGGCTGCCTAAAACCCGACATCGAACCTTCCGCCACGCGGAGTGCCGGACGCTCCTGATACCAAATCGCGGATTAACGCGACGGAGCTAGGGCGCAGGTTCCTCCGCATTTTTACATTTTCCGGCTGACCGACCCTGACTTGAGGTCGGTAAGTTTCATCTAATTCATCCTCATGTTAAAGTTAGACATCTATCATGGCATCAAATATTCTTCCCCCATTAATGTTAAAAGGGGAAAAAAAATTTAAGCCCAATGTATTTTCAAAATCAATTGTGGCAAGGACATACTAAAAAAACTAAACAAGTTAGCAAAAAATATTTTTTGGGTGGGCTTAATTTTAAAACCTATTATCAACTCTTTTCATTTCTGAAAAAAATGAAAAGGCCCGTATCTCCAACACGTATCATTCTATAGAATGATGGGATCAGAAAGAGTCACTTCGCAATTAATTGCTGGGTGATGTAACCTATTCATCATTCATCCTCGATGATGAGAGCATTCGTCATTAACATGATGAGTTAACGCTTGGCAGTGCGAAAGGTGCAAGTAAGATTTATGAACTTAACAACTAAAAAAGGCAATGGTCACTCGTTGGGTTTTATGAACCTTTGAACCTGAATCATGGCTGGGTTAGGATAATTACCTGTCTATCTGACGAATGAAGACAATTTCGAAGAATAAAATAAACTAAGTCCTCTGTTGGCTTCGTTACAAGATGACCAGGCCTCGCCTTCACCTTTCCTCAACTCCTTCCCTAAGCTCTTCTCTCTCCTCAATCCCAATCAAAAGTCAGTCCCCCCTCAGCCTGTCTTACCTCTATATAACCCAGGCCATTAAGCCCTTCCTCCACGCCGAATCGCAAACCGCTGACTCCATAGGCAGATGGAACTTCCTATTTCCTGAATACCTCAGGAGGTTTGCATAGCACAACACTGGGCATTATTTACATGCCTCAGAGGTTGAGACAACAGAGATAAACAAGTGAATGCCCTGGTCATCATGATGCATTCAGAGAGGCTTTTAAAATAAAATATAATCTTATGGATTGATACGATTTGATAGTCTGAAAGATTTTTATCACTTCTGATTGGAAATATTTGCTTCCACCTAACATTTGCATTCTTAATGCTAAGATTAAATCTGCATTTTACTACAAATGTGTAATGTACGTACCTTCGTATGATGTTGATGCTATTTCTGGGAAGAAGGTCTACAAGATGTACCTTTCTTGATTCTGTCACATAAAATTGTTAGTTGTTTGCGTTAACATGTTCCAATACAGATATCACACAGCAGAAAATGAACCGATCAATATTGTACCATTGAGATTTCTGCACAATGAATATATCGTGTAGAATGGACAAAGGATGCACATGATAACATTTGCATGTTCTGTCACGAGTGGTATTGTCTCAATGTATTCTCAATATTCTATACAAAGTAATGATCGTAAAATTTATTGTGTACGGCGTCGAAATGTCTGACAGGCGCAACGAATTTGAATAGAACTTTCTAGGTCACATGTGTTCCCTGTCGGTGTTTCTCATACGTCTATATTCTATAGACTATTATCAATGAACATGAAAAATCCACCCAAATTCACAAGTATTTCCTTATTATTCACTACTATATCATTTCACCATCCTAATTCACTGAACAAGAACACAAAATGGCTTATTTTGCAAAACTCAATAAAACATTTATTCCATGCTTTAATTGTTATGGAGTTGCAGCTCGGTGGCAAATTTCACCACCGAACTTCCCGGGTTCGAGTCCGTTGTGTATATGGGTGTTCTTCATTAGTGGCATTCATTTGATTTCGTCCAATCATCGCTCATCCTCATCGTTGCGATTAGCCAAAGTAGCAGGAGAGCGTCCAAAAATAACCCTGTATTCATCATCATTGTTACAATAAAGCGATTTAAAGATTGATATGGCATCAAGTCGATGACTGAGAGTTCTCAACCCCTAAATGTTTATCTATGCATGTTTGTTCCGGCATAACTCACGAACGTATGGAGCAATTTCAATGAAACTTGGTAAACATATGACTTACAATCTGGAAAGAAATACCGTTGGGGTATGAAACCCCTGGCACCCCTAGGGCTGGGGGTGGGAAGGGATGACATGTAAAAATAACACTGGTCTACAAATTTTCATGAACTTTCTGCTTCTGTATTTTTTTCAGTCTTATTTTAATAATTTGAACCCGCTGAACACGAATATGACATTGGTTTTGCTGTAATGTCAGTTTTTCGGATAATATGGGTCATTTATTATTTCTTATTGAAAGTGCAACGTGTAGCCTATATGTCATATGTATTATGTAGAAAAACATAAAATTACAAACACAGTACAGTCAGTACCCAGTAAATTTCGTATATAATGAACAGTATAACAATAAAAAATATCTGCAGCAATACAATGAAATGAACAGAATACATTAATAATACACATCAATCCCTTAATTTAGTTCATCTTATGTGACAACATGCTCAAGAGTGAATATTTGTTGTTCGTTGTCTTTTTTGGGAAACACTCCCTTCCCCTTCGTCACGAACTAATCCCCAAATGTAATCACCCATCATGGCACTGTTCTATCTTCCCTGGTATCTGACTTTCACGAATTGAATTCCTTTTGAAGGTGTTCGAACCCAGGACTTGGTAAACATATTGTGCTCTCGAAGAAATGAATGTGAACATTTTGGATGCCAACAATTGAAATTGAAGTTGACGGTTGAAATCAGCATCCTTGATTCTCAGTTCGAATCCAGTGTGGCTACCGTAATATAGAGACGGTTAATTTTCCTTTGGTGCGTGTGCGCTATTAGTGCTGTTGCGAAATGCGATTGTAAACCAAAAGTGAAAAAATTAAAAAGAGAAGCAATTTCCTGAAATTATAAAGTAAGTACCAACATTTATTTTTCTGTTCGGAACGTGTGTGTAAATCTTCAAGTATGTCGAAGTCACATTTCGTATTTTCCATTTACTACAAGACGTTGAAACTGAAAAGTAAGAATAGAAGAATCAATCACGTATAAATTTTAAAGTTAAGTTATTTACTGCATAATTTCTTTTCTAGTTAAACTATGCAATAAATAATTGTACTGGTTTGTATAGTGATAAAAATTGAGATGTACTCGTATTTTACACTGGGAAGCACACACAAACTAATGTCCAAACGGTTATGGGAATGTTTTTTTCACACCCCTGAAAATGTTTACTAATTTCGTCTAAAAAAGAAAATTCTAGTATGCAAGTTCAAGAATACACTATCTTGAAGTATGCAATGAGTGATAACATTGATGATCGATTGCCATATTAAATTACATTGGCCACGGGACCTAGAATTTAGTAATTTAGTATGCAACCCAAATAACAAATTATTCGCATAGGTTTGCATGGTGGATCTGTGTTCTCGGGAAGGATTGAGCATTGGTAGCATGAGTCACACGACACATGCGCCAGCCACAGCAAACAACAGCTGGGTGCTACGAGGCCTCCAGATGAGAATTTCAAAAACTGGTTTCTTAAGAAGAGCTAGTCGTAAGGAAATATTCTTTCGACTGATCTTAGAGTCATTGTCAAGAAGGTTCATTGATTGAAGTGCATTGAGGGTACATTGATGGTTTACATCGAGTTCTCAACACAGACCACATGCCACACGCTAATTAAAAATTGAATTGTGTAAGTCCAGTTTATGCACTGGACCTATAGATTAAAGTGGGATCCGAACCATATGTTTCTCTATCTGGTATTGAATTCGGAAGCCTTTGATTACGGTACCACTACGAAAATCGAAGAGGCAATGGAACGCCTTGAGATAGAGAATAGCTAAGTGACAAACCATATTTGGCCGTAAGTTTTAAGATAATACAATATTTTGAGGTCAGTGGTTCGAACCGTAGGAGAGTCATCGCCCATTTCACGAGTTTATAATTCTTCTTGATCGACACGATTAAAGCGAGTGGAGAAGAAAAGCGAAGTAAAATAACTGAAACATAAATAAAAGGAAAAAGCAAAACAACTTGTATCTATAATATTCTGCAGTCACTTCAGTCGCATGTACGGATCCTACGTTTAAAGAGAGCCCCTTCCTTTCTGCTCTCACTTCCCTCTGTCACGATTGGTCTAAAACTAATTAATGCTACGTTAAGTGAAACAATCAAACAACGAAACAATACACAATCAACCTTACCAAAAATCGAAACAATACACAATCAAACTTACCAAACAACATTCCAATTGTTTTCGAATCGGAAAACAATTGAGATTCTGTAAAGTGAAGTAAGATGCAGTAATAAAGTGAGAATTTGGTACGGTAGAGAGTTAAATCAGTGGAGATGTTTGATTTGATTGGATGTTTGTTATTTAGCTAGTAGTTGGCATTATACCATATTTTGTGTTCTCAATTGAGATCAGCAACTGTAATGACCAGGCATATTATATTATTAATATATTCGTATCATTATATCACGCCATATAATTCAGCACGAAGTGTCATCAGAGACATTCAATGGTGAATGCTTGCCTTTTTCCTAATTCTTTGACTTTAGGTAATCACAACAACAAGATAAATGATGAGACAATGATAATGACAATTATAAGTAAATGGGATTCTTAGCAAATTGAAAACAAAACGATTAAGTGCATAATTACATCCAATTTTTTCCTACGCAGTAAATCCAACTATGATGGAAAATGAACCATGCTTTCCATTTAGCCACTATATTTTATCTGCAACACTTCTTCGAGCTTTACGCAGGCTATATCCTGTTGCGATGAAATGATTGTATTGCACGCAACACATGTTACGGCAGCATGTGCTTAGTGATTGTCACGCACCAACATATGAGCGTGTATCCGCATATTGTATGTTCAGGGCATGTATTTTTTTTTAATGAAGCCGAGGTGGTCTGGTCTGACTGCCACGTGGGGGACCCCGGTTCGATTCCTGGGGTGCGAGATCAAAGTTCGAAAATTTTCCGGCCTTGTCCCCGCATAAAGTGGCTCGGGGTCTCACCCAGCCTCAAATCAATGGATACCTACAGTGAGGAACCGGGGTGGAGTAAAGGCGACCGGAGCGTGGTGCCGATTACATCACCTCCAAAATGGGCGATGTCGAGAACATCCCTACCCACACATCCTCCCTAAATGTGTCTTCATACCTTTACCTGTAACTTTTTTAATTGACAATTTTGTAGAATTCTCTGCGAAATAATAAGTGTATTGAGATTCAACTGTGCCAAGCAAAGGAGACGAAATGAAATATTTTCTTTGTCTCGGGAATTTAAGGAGCGAGGCCTCACGTAACGAGAGTGGGCGGATCAAAGCTATGAGCGCTGCTCCAAACAGCTGGTACGAGGACTTGCAATCGCGTTTTCTCCTCTGTGCACTCACATCCCCTTCTAAGAGTTCATAGGTCGAACCGTCCTGAGTGGCTACTTTCGCAGATCGTTATTTCCGTTCGCTTGCTCCAGAGGTTCCTGAAACATGTTGTAGGCACGCATGCACTTGGAATATGGTGAAGGATTTAATTTTAACATTATATATTAAGTCTTGATGAGCATCAAAGAGTATAAGTATACAATTATCGAAAGGGAGGGTTCATTTGAGGGTTCTTTCACTATTCATGTGCTAACCGTATGGAAGAATAAGTCACTAGAGTGCGCGTCAAATCTCCTGCATATGGCCTTGAACGGCTGAACAGCACCAGCGAATCACAGACGTGCTGCGTTGCGTAGTTCCGTGCTCTAAGTGACAAGGGGTTTCGATCAACCGTGTGAGATTTCGACATGGCACCGCTGCAGTGCGCTGCTATTGGCTGTCGCTATATGCAGGAGATTTGACGCGCATTCTACCTGCGTAGTGTCTCATGAAGTGGCGTGGCTAAATATTCGCAGCAGGATCAGGTGCGAGCGTCTAAGATTAGAATAATAATAAGTATTCACAATGTCTCGGTGGATAAAAATCAGGATTTCTATTTTAAAAAAAACAACAAACAAAACATTTAGGTGATTTTTTATTTATATCTATTTTTTATTTTTTCATAAACCACGCGTCAAATTGAATCGATGACAGAACGAAGGAACAGATTCCATAAAGTGTAATTTTTTGGAAAGCAATGGAATAGTTCTGGGACTCAAAATACTTTATTAATTAAAAAAAACTGTCTATTGTGAAATTGTAATTGAAAGCTTAAACAATGATTCTAAAGCAATTCTTTTTGTACATAACTTCTTCATACGTAAATAGACACAGTCATAAAAACATTGTGGAATGTTTTGCTTTTGGTTCTCACTCGAACGTAGCAAGCAATAAATGCCGTTTTTTAAATATTACAGCCCAGATATTATTTGATTTGACATTACTATGAATGCAAGGTAAGTATTCTGATCAAATAAAATGTTTACATTAACAATTCTTCTTACTAAATTTTTAGTAACACAACATTTTCTTCAAATAGTGGTGAACCTGCAACATGAACGTAATGAATTGAAAAGTATTGTCTCTACGGCACTGATAGTTAGTATCAGAATGTTCATCATATTCAGACTGCATAGATGTAGGCCATGATAAAATGATGTCATACAACTCTTTGCAGTCGTCTGGTACTTAATGCACAATTTTAGCCAAGTCCTCAATTGCAGTCTATAAACTCGTGTGCTATCACATATCCTTTCTCTTCTTCTTTTTACGTAAGATGCTTGTACTTGCTAATTTTAAACACTTCTCTGCTTTGCAGGCTTCTAGTGCTCTTCTTAAACAGCGTAGGCCACCATTGCTTATAGTTGGTTATTTGTTGCTTTTCAACACTTTTTACTTCAAATGATTTCCGTCTTCCCCTCAATGATATTTCCTACTGACTACTGCTACGAGCTGAGAGGGAGAATGTTTGCTTTCTCTGTGTCATTTGATGCAGCTTAGCTTATGTAAACAATTGGCTATCTCAGTTCAAAATGACCAAAATGTGGAATCTTTCCCTTCTTTCTCTCATCCATTCAATATATGTTTTTTGTAGAAAGGCTTTTTTCTAGTAGACGGCCTGTAAAATATTTTAACAGTTTGATTAAAACAAATTAAAAAATATATATGTAAATATACATTTTTCTGTTTCTGATACTGTACATATGACTTTTACTATGGAAATGTTTGTTGAGTGTGTTAATGAAACTATAATAGTTTCAATAAATTTTCTTGCAGTGAAAGTAAAATATATTTTTATAGTCTTTGTGGCTGAATTTTGTCAAATGTATTAATGATAGTTTGCAAAATATCAGCTGCCATGTTTATTTACAGTTTAATGATAATGACACTAAGTACAGTTTAACGTGATTAGTATTTTGTGCATTTTTCTACACAAAATGTTTACAATTTTCCCTTCATAAATTATTGAATTTTAAATCAAGAGAAATGTGAGTGTGTCTACAGTTTACATATTACATTCCCTTTTGTATGAGCTTCAGCCCATCAGTACATATATTTTGTTTCCTGTCTTTATTTTCTTGGAGCGTAATAAATACCAGTAAATCAATACAAGACTAATGTACTTTCACGATAAGCGATTCTGATATTTATAAAATCCTTATGTACATTATTCTATTAATAATTTATTGAAAGTGATTTAAATCAGTGATTTTTTAAAAAATAATCACCTGGTACAATCTTTAATTAAATCGCGATTTAAATCAATCTGATTTAATGAATCCACCTTGGTGTCTCGTGTTACCAGATTTTCGATCAATAACACTAACCACTTGTGACGTTCCTTTTTGGTGAGTGGCACTGGATTACTACGTCACCGTAATTGCTCAATCCCCTTGTGCGGTAGAGTTATGGTACTCTACTTAATTGCTTTACTGAGCATTCTCAGGACGTGCCATTACAAAAATTACTAACTTCTTACCATTTTATAACGTTTATTAAAGCTATATCACTTTCAACTTTCACCGCAAACTAATACCACTATACTTACTTATGAAATCACAACACATTCAGCAACTGATTTTCCTTTATAGTAACGTCTTTTAAAATATTACACATCGCCGCTCACGACTTGAACAACGTTCCATCTTCAGACATTTCGTTGTCTTGGCAACGGATTCAACAAAGGATTAGCGGCAAAAAGCCGAAAAAGGTAAATTTCAGAATTAATTTGTCTGTGCATGAACGAAGTCGCCACCAGTCGATGCTAAATCCTAAATTTCTCATTAAAAATTTAGTTTGTCTCTATTAATCAATAATAATCAATTGGACGTGATTTTATATTTTATTCCTCGCCTTTCGGTTCTTAAACGTGTATAAGAAAAATCGTATTTTGTAGTCACTGTTTATTTATTTATACATGACGTCACGTAACATCGTTCCATCATGGACGTCACATACGAATGTGATTTCGATTGATAAAATCGACGAACTTGAAATAAAAAGCTTCAAGAATTACTCGAAATAAAAAGTACAACTAAAATGTTCTATACTATACTGTACGTCGTTCTAATCCAAGAAGGGGAATCCTGAGCTGATCTTTATAAAGAATATCTTGAAAGGTTAGTTAGTTATGAATTGTGCTCACCATTATGTTGGACCTGAGTAGTTACTGTGAAAAAAGGATTTTGTTTATTGGGAAAAGTTGTCAAAGAGAATAATTCGGTTTTAGTATTGTTTCATTTACGCAGAATGACTTATGGGATCATATCATATGATGATTAATATATGTGAACGGGTAATGGTGAAGATTGTGTAAAGTAATGATATTTACAAGTTTCGCAGGAGAAGGAAGGCATCGTGAATACAGGAAATCACCATTAAAATAATTTTAAAGTTCAGAAAAACAATTTGTCCTTGTTAAAGATGCGAAAAAGTGTAATGTGTGAGTACTAATGATGCATTGAAACGTATGTTGTGCTCCTAATAGCTGCTTTCGATTTTTTGTTTCCACATTGAAAACATTATAAACTTTAACAGATCATGGAAAGTTTGTAAACCAATATTTAGACGAAACCTGTCACGGATTGTTACAACATAATCATATAGGAGCATAATTATAATGCTAAAATCCTTCAAACCTACACCTAACATAAAGATATGCATTAGAGTGATGTAAATACAGTTATCTACATAAAAAGTTCATCAATGTGTACTTATATACCTACATGAATAGAATTCGATTCAGCTTTAGTCCAAACGTACAGTTCCTATATTTCCTTCAGATTCATGTTAAATCTTACTACTATATTTTATTCTTCGGTGTAGAAAGCAAGTTACGTTGGCCCCGTCTAGTTCGCTGCACTTGTTGACACTCAGTGTAGTGCAGGTGGACCCCGGTGTCAGGTTGGTGCAACTAGACATAGTGGTGTTCAAGTTTAGAAAATTCAACAAATGCCTGTCTGCTGCTTGAAACGTTCATTTGATTAGTTAGCATGCACCACGTGATCATACATGGCTGCAGAACATAATGCAAATGCTGCAGACACCAAATGTACTACTTGACTCCAAATCAACGAAGTACACGAGTTGGTGTTGCACCGTATAACCAACTAGACAGTTTAGTGCAAAGAGAGTGAAAAAGGGCAGTGAACTAGACGGGGCTATTGTAAGCCAAACTTGTTTCTTTTTTGGCACCAGTTAGGTTAGGTAGTAAGGTTCAGTGGGACATAACTGCTGAGTAGGTTCGGAAATTTAGTTCAATGGCCCTCTTCTACAATAACAGTATTTTTTTTATTTGCATTATCCCACACTTTATGATTCCAAGCAAAGAATGTAACTTACAATGAGAATTAATTAAAAAATTTAGTAAATATGAAGAATTTGAACATATTACATTACGTAAAATATTTACAAGCAGGTAACATTTTCCCCCAATATAATGGACCTTCTTTCATTTTATACATGGCTATTCTTGTATGGTCTCAATTCAACAGAAACTAACAATGATACAGTAAATGGATTTTCCTTTAAGTATCTTTTCTTTGTGATGGCAAGCTTTTTCCTTAGATCACAAATGACTATGCACCATAGAAAATATATATTTTTTGAATGACAAAAAAGGGAAACTATATAAATCTTGTTGCATTATGTTGTATAATTACATATTTCTAAAATAATTTATTTTTTCTTACAGCTGTGATATGGATGGAAAGAAATATGGCAACAAGATGTTATTCACAAAACTTAAATAATAAAGAGTATCTGGAGTGCAAGAAACAAGTTCGTGCATGATGCATTCCCAGATGTAGAACCAAGTAAGTACATTGCATTGTGGATTGTGAATGTAGCCAATGCTGCCTTCATTTTGCTCACTTGCTTCACCAACATTTGCCCCAGTGGGATGCTAGCATATACTGTTTTCTTCTAAATTCTCAGAAGAGGTAGTATATGATCTACATAATTCAATTTTACAATTTTGGAGGTTATTTTCATGCTTTTCATGTGTGGAAAATTTTGTAGGAAATTTAAATGGGACGCTGCAAGTTACTTTAAGATTATTTAAAATATGATTTTAAACTTTTACTGTTCTGTTTAAAGTCTTATATTTTTATAAAGAAGTCTGGAGGACCTCAATGCATTGTCATATGTTATGCAAAGAGTATTAATTTCCAATGTTTCAATAAATACATTTACCTGTATAACAATGTGTTTGTTTATTATCCCTTTCATTTGTTATTAGCAATAGTATATAATATTTTACTTTTCTACATAATCATTAATAACTCATAAAGTGTAGTGCATTTACTGTGAAATTGTTATTTTCTTCGGGAATGTTTCTGAGAATTCCACGAGAAATAGAACATATCACCATAGTGAGTTACTTGTAAATGGTTTATTTGATGGACTTTCATTAACAGTATTACGGTAGCATTGAATACAGTGGAAATTAATTGATCTAGGATTTTTAAGACTTATTTCAATCTTTTATTCTACATTCCATGTATATTTAATGTTAACATGTAATTTACATTCGGAATAGCAAGTAAGATGTTTGAAATGAATGGATGAATGAACGAGATAAAATTTTAGGCTGCATCGGAATGTATGACCATTTTGTACCCTTCAAAGCATACGAGGAAGAATCCTCTTTACCTCAAACCCTTGCCTTAAAGTTAAAAAGGGATGTAAAGAGTCCCTTGAGAAAGTTTACAAATGCAAGCTTGTAAAGGGACCATCAGGGGATTTGCGCAGCATGTTAGAAAGTTAAGAAGACATTAAAACCTCCACACAGTGAGTGGCATATGTCACCTCTTGGTTTATTTGTCATCAGCTTGAAATTTGGCCATTTCTTGTTTGTCAGTTAACTCAATCCACTTTAAAATTCATTCATGTAATATTTATGCTGAATATATGAATTGCATCATGTTCAATACTGCATTAAATATATGCATGTATAAAATACATATATGTGTAGTATAAGTAATAGGATCTTTCAGTGGTGTTCAGTATGATTCTTGATCCTGCATACTCCATGACTGAATTGGTTTTGTATCCTAAGACATTCGTATTTCGAGTCCAGATTTTTGTGTAACTATGAAATATGTAATGCCATATGATGAAATTGTAGTCAATATGTAGAGTGGTTCCAGTAAGTAACTTCGAACAAAACTCGCTTGTATGACATATTCCTACTCCCATTCTAGATTACAAATTAGTGATGTTTGACAAATACTACATGAATAAGCATGCAGTGATTAGTTAATAATATATCTTACAAACATCCACACGTTTTTAGAAATGGGTTGAAATTACTCTCATGCAAACCAGAAATGTGAAATTTTATACAACTTCGAGATGAGGTGGTTGCTATATAGGCATTGTAGGTTAACTTGTGTAAGGCGTGACCTTTTTCTTACTCTATTTTCCAATAACTATTCATTATCATCATCATAGTAGTTTTTACAAAGAAATAGACTGATAGAATTACAAAGAATTACAATTTGATTCCAGAAATTATTCTGTTTGATAACTTCCTCAATTAGCTTCGTGTCACTCATAGCTATTATTTTATTCTATTCTCTCATGGCAGATGGCACTGAACTAGTTTCTATGCTGTATTTTCCAAAATATTATTTCATCTACAGAACACTGAATGTACGTTATGATAGAAATTAACTGTAGTATAAAATATTCCAAAATATTTACTTTTATGTACAGCATAACATAACCCATGGTTCTACAGCATCGTTTCTCAACCTATAGGGTGCGACCCACTCCTGGGTTCTGAGAGAAACATTTGGTGGGTCGGGAAGTTGGGCTCGAAACTTTGTTTACTGGGTCTTAAAAACCTATTACATTAAATTATTTAGATACTATATTGTTCTAACAATTTAAATTCAGGCCATGTTGTTGCAAAAGAGGACTTCGATGTTAGCAAATATATGATTATAAACTGGGTGCACACCCCTACAAAGTAATCCCGTTGGTGCCCATCTTATGGGTCCCTTGAAGTGTAATATCCTTCAAGGTGGGTCCCCGACTGAAAAAGGTTGAGATCCACTGCTCTACAGCATTGGAAGGGCCTTGGCCTATCTCGTGACTGCCAGTCTGCCTCCCACAACACTACCTAGAGGTGTGGAGATCTTCAACCAGTAATGGGATGACGTGGGGTCAGCACATCGAACCCTCAGCTGTTATAGGAAATTTCGCAGACTGGGTTACGCTACTCACTTGTAGGTCCCCAAATTTCTCAGGATGGTGGGTTGCCACCAGTCCTATACACAGGCTGAAAACCTAGAGACTGAACCCAGGTGGACTCAAGTCCATAAGAAAAAACTGTTTTATGAAAGTCCCGTTAATATATTACATCACATTTTAAGTTTGGAAAACAAGAACTGGCTATATGTATATATTTTTTATTCCAGTATATTTCATAACTACAAGCCCCCAGCCGATTTGTAATGGTTTCGTTAGATGAATAGCGCTAATCTTCCATCAGTAGTTTTAGATAATACATTTTATGTTTTATTCTTATTTCCTGAGACAAAAGCTTCCAATCCTGTCTTTTGTTTCCCTGGCATTTTCAGCATCAAATGGGTACTTCACTGATATCAATTGCAGAGAAAGTGAATGCATTTGTCTTTCGTTTTATGAGTCCATAGACAGATGAATGGAATTTCTACGATGGTAAATCACAAGTGTCTACATCTTGCGATTGAATATGGTACACAAGAGAGAAAATCACAGCCGATCCCCATATAATACTAGACATTCAATGACGGCACCAGAAACAGTTGCTGATATTAAGTGTGTTGTATCCTGCAGATTGCCACCCACGTTAAACTGTGCAGCAATTGTTATGAAGAGAAAGATACAATTTGGGAAATGTTGCAACATGGCTCGAGCGCTCTTTAGAACACTTTGAGTATCGCAATAATCCGCTCACCCCACCATTCCATTCCTGCTTTTATTTTCTGCTAATAATTCGGACATATCTCGTAAGGTCGTATTATTTATTTTATTTAAGTGCATAACAATTTTCTACAAGGATAAATACCATTGTTCAGTTAATGCAGGGATCCTGGGTTCGAATCCCGGTTAGAGCTTTCTTTGTGTCATCAATTTTTCATAGCATCTTCTAGATTAGCCTAAACGTGGAATAATGCAACGCTAAATAACAAACAACAACGAGGGAGGGGTAAAACGCATTAATCTACGAACAAAGTAATCGCTGTAGAGTTTACACAAGATACAATCGCGATTTGCCCAAAATGTCAGAAAAGCAACGCATAATAGGGAGAATACAAAATAAAAATACTTATTACCACAGATAATACACGGACCATTTTTCATGCACAACGGAATGATTTCCGTGCTGGAATTTCAGGAACTTGAAATTATTTTCCTATGTTGTGCTTCTGGGCTACTAATTCTGTATATCTCGTAACTCAGATGTAGAAATCATTCAAATGTGCCATGCTTTAACTGAACAATTGTATTTATCCTTGTAGAACATTTATATGCACTTAAATAAGAAAATAATACAACGTTACGAGAAATGTCCGAATTATTAGCAGAAAATAAAAGCAGGAATGGAAGGGTGGGGTGAGCGGATCATTGTGCTGAGACGCATTCAACTGTCACTGCCAAGAGTAAGACGTGATTGGCGGAGAGGTTGCTATGACAATGTTTTAAGTTTCGAAGGCGCCGTAGGGTGGCTCCACATGCCCGGTTTGGTATACGCACAGATTACAAAGGAGAGATAGGAAGTAAGCGATCTTGTTAATCTGTGGTTCTAGTTTATCTCATCCTACCGTAAATGGCTTTGTTTCTGATAATGCGTGTTATCAACATACAGCCAAAAATTATAAATTGAACATTGACACAAACAACAATATTAAACATACAAATAAATGAAACACATTTCTGTGAAATTAACAAACAAATAATACATGCACATGGTAAAAATAAACAAGGGGTAGCACACTACACCATTTAACCTTGACGAGCACCACTCTTTATATTATTCAGTTGACCCATTAGTGTAAATAAATTTCTGTCACCATGTCACAGAAAGAATGCAGACGCAAATTTGTCACACATTTATTGTATTTATCATTCATTTGATACATTATAAAGATAATAAAAATGCAACTATAATAATATTTCTTTGGTTTTAAATGGTTGTCGAAAAGCAACCGAATTTCATTTGCAACATTTTCCCTTGCAGGTGTGTACACCGAAATAATAGCCAAGTCTTCATGGCGGGTTTACAAGTTGACTCTCATGGTTTCTAATATAGCTAAATATGAAACTGGCATTTGCGTAATAGTTAGGTCATGTTTAACTAAAAGTATGACATAAATATTACAAATATTATATAACAATACACGCACGGAATAAACACATCAATGCGATAGTTAGTCAATCTAAACAAAACCAGTCATTGTAAACTGTAAAATATGAATTCTTATTTCAGCTCATGTTACTAGTTACCTAATAAATAAGAGGCGTAAGTTTAAATTGTTATTAACAAAACTTGAGTCTATTGTGTGCGGAGTTAACGCTGAAGATACCTCGTAAAGGTATAGAAAAGTAATTCAATGCAGAAGCGTATAAAGGAAACAATTGAGCCTATCAATAGAACTATGAATGGTCCTTCTACATTGTTCAAGGATAGAGCTTTTAGTGTTGTCTCTTTTTTCACTACCCCTAAATTTTGCATTGATTTGTATGCCAGGAAGCTCTCTTCTTTAATTCTAGTCGTAATTCCACCTTGCTCCAACCTCCCTAGCAATTTGTCAAACTTCTTCTTAAAAGGCGAATTCTTCTGCAATCCAATCCCAATTGGGTAGCTTACTAAATGCTCCTTCATCATGTGCAAGTACTTAGCATTGTTCACTCCTAATTTGTACAGCTTGCCCACATACAAGCTTTCAAGTGTCTTTGATAGAGAAACATACTTACCTTTGCAAATATTCTTCAAGACATTTTCGAAATTTTTTTCAAGGTGAAACCTGCCTGCAAATTTTCTAGCTCTTGGGTCATCCTGTTCTTCAAACCACTTTCTCATTTCCAAATTAGTATTTCCCCAACCCATGTCACTATCCAACAGATCATCTATTGTGTTCAAAGCTTTTGTGTACAAGGGAACTGTGAGGTTAGTAACGAGAGTACTAGAATAAGCTGTGTTGATTATTATACACATCACTAACCACATATTAACCAAATAACGTAACATTTTTTCAATGGGTTCCCTTGGTGAATTCGTAAGTGTTAAAGATGTTATTGTAGTAATTACACTGAACGTGATGTCAGAATATGGATTCGGCCTTTTGGGTCGACCTACTGCATTGTGTAATCTAGCAAATAGAAAGAGAATCACACTCCATGCAAGAACAGACAACAGAACACAAAACCAAACAGAAAGACTCAGAGAAAAGAACATGGTCTGCCATTCAGGATATGGAACTGGTTTCCGAGTCAAGAACTTCATGAAATGTCTTCCCCAGGGAACTGTCTGGTCTAAGATTTGCAGATTTTTGTGAGTGATCCACAGGGAGCAAAACCCTACATCTGCTCGTTTGTAGTTTAAGTCCCCCAGCAATCCTACGACTGTGCCGTTGGGAAGAGATTGTCCCCATTTCTTACCATCAGTTGGTTCCCTCAGAGTCCAGGAATAGTTCAAATTTGTTGCTATTTCTTGAAATATTTTCATCTCCACTCCACCACAAGATCCCTTAACAGAGCAACTGTCATCAAGAACACCTTTTCCGTTCAAATTCACGTAAGGTGGACAATCGAAAGAACTCACCCGCAAATGTCCTCCATGATGGAGTGAATAATTGTTCACAAACCAATCTTCTTCTATTTTCAGGGTTTCCATCTCAATCCACTTGGTTACGAGTTCCTTTCTGCAACGGCCATCGTACTTCTCGACGTTGAACTCCTTGGTTTCTGATAGCACATCTTCGGTATTTCGTTTATTTTCATAAATAAGCACACAGTTCAAAAAACTTTCTCTAGGTAGAACATGAAATGCAAAATGATATGCAGTGTCTTGTGTTAGTGCAAAGATTAATATTCTCTTCGGAAATTTAAATTCCTTCTTAAATGTTTTAAGTAATGTATGAGCAAATTCCTTGTTATGTACTATTAAGATAATTAAGTCACAATTCTCAATTTCCAAGCCTGTTAGGAACATCCCTCTGTCATTGCTAACGTTGCTGCCGTTCTGAATTCTGGTATAAATGACACCAGAGTCACAAAATTCATTTAAGTTGAAGTTGATGTACTCCTCAAAATACTTTTCGCTATCTACAATATGAAGACATTGAAAGACAGTCTTCCCTTCATATCTTACTATTAGACTATTATGTTCAGGAGTCCTGAGTGTTCTACAATTACATTTGAACGCTAAGATCATTGATAAGAAAGTCTTGAAGTATATCCAAGTCATATTTGACATTTTTCTTTTACTGCCAGTTAGCGAAACTGAAATGTAAGAAAGGAAGAATCAATAATTAAATTTTAAAATGCGATTGTTGATTTATTTTCCCGATTTTTTCTATTTCCAGTGTATTTAATTTCTATTTAAACTATGAAACATAACAATTGATTATAATCGTTGGTTCTGTGTTAAAAAAATGTTCTAGAAATAAGATAGTATTCTGTAGAGACACATACCAACTACTTTCCAAGCTCTTATGAGAATTTTCATTGACACACCTGACAATGTTGACTAATGTCAGCTGATTATAAAACCATTTGTGTGTTTGAAAATGAAGTAAATGTTTTATTAAGAACCTTTAGACTTTTGATGTAGCAATAATGGAATTGCAATATGTATCGAAAGGAAGAACATTAGTGTCCCCATCACTTGTAGCAGAGATAATTATATCCCCCCCCCCCCCTGTGACTTGTTTGCCAAAACCATTTCATTCGCGTAGGACATCAGATTGCTTAGTCTTTCTCAACGTCGCAATAGATTCTCTAGAAGAAAATCAATGGAACTCTTCAGGCGGTATCACAATAGGTATTTATGTGCGCTTGTGACAGGCAACTGTTCTTCCTTTTCAATGCATGTGGAATTAAAACTCTTCTCTTCAATATCAATATGTCCATCGAGTTTCCTCAAGGGAAATGCTCCCAAAATAATGTAACTCTATGAATAACTACAACTTATTGGTATTCAAATGTGCCATAAAATCATATGTATATTAATGAAAAAGAAAACAGAACTGAATAGTTAGTTTTGAAAATAGATCGTGTTAAATCTGTCATGTAGTTCTGGTGTGTGTTATGGACCAGTGGACTACAAGATATACCTTTCTAATGTAGCAAAGCAGTTGTTTGTCATCTGTATGGAATTCAACATTTCTATTTTTCTACTATAATTCATGTTCAAAATGGGTGCACAGGAATCTTCTATAGACATATTGTCAATGCTGGCATGACGAAATATTAACCAGCTCTCACACCAATTCTTTGAACAGTAAGGCCCTAACCATTTAGATAGTTGGGCAACTTTAAAGACAGGTTTTACCACCTAACCTCTTCAGGAATTCATTATAATAACCCCCAAAGGTATTGAAAATCTTCTTAAAAGCCTAGATAACAGAACATAGTCTTCATTTGCTAGTCTGAATGATTTTTATCACTTCTGATTAAAAATATTTGCTTCCACCTAACACTTCCTTTCTTAATGCTAAGATTAAATCAGCATTTTACTACGAATGTGTAATGTACGTACCTTCCTATAGTGTTGATGGTATTTCTGGGGAGAAGGTAGCCTTCTTGATTCTGTCACATAAAATTGTTAGTTGTTTGCGTTAACTTGTTCCAATACAGATATCACACAGCAGAAAATGAGCCGATCAATGTTTTACCATTGAGATATTCTGCACGATGAATATATCGTGCAGAATGCACAAAGTATGCACATGATAACATTGTCATGTTCTGTCACGAGTGGTATTGTCTTAGTGTATTCTCAATATCCTATACAAAGTAATGATAATAAAACGTATTGTCTACGGCGTCGAAGTGTCTGACAGGCGCAACGAATTTGAATAGAACTTTCTAGGTCATATGTGTTCCCAGTCGGTGTTATTCATACGTCTATATTCTATAGACTATTATCAATGAACATGAAAAATCCACCCAAATTCACAAGTATTTCCTCATTATTCACTACTATATCAATTCACCATCCTAATTCACTGAACAAGAACACAAAATGGCTTACTTGCAAAACTCGGTAAAACATTTATACCATGCTTTATTTGTTATGGAGTTGCAGCTCGGTGGTCAATTTCACCATCGAACATATCGGGTTCGAGTCCCGTTGTGTATATGGGTTTTCTTCGTTAGTGTCATTCATTTGATTTCGTCCAAAAATAAACTATTCATCATCATTGTTCCAACAAAGCGATTTTGAAAATTGATATGGCATCAAGTCGATAACTGAGAGTTCTCAACCCACTAAATAGATATATATATAAATGTATGTATGTAAGTATGTTTGTTTGTTCCGGCATAACTTACGAACGTCTGGCGCAATTTCACTCAAACTTTGTACACATATGACTTAACAATGTGGATGTAATTACTGTAGGGGTAAGAAATCCCTGGCACCCCTGGGGGGGGGGGGTTCGGAAGGGGTGACACGTAAAAATAATCGAAAACAACCTATATTAGTGTGCAATCCATAGTTTTCGGGGTCGCTAAGATGTATAGTGACACTCTCAATGCCGTTCAGCTCCAAGTTCATCACCTATCGCCATGTGGGGGTAAAAGAGATTGAAAAATAAAATGTCACAAATGGCCTAGATTAGTGTCGAATCCATAGTTTTCGGAATCGGTAAGCTAGTTGGCGACATTCGCAATGAAATAAAATTAGTTACATTTTACAGTATATTTAGAATTAATTATTTTCCTGTCTAATAAAAGATTTAGATAAATAAATACCCCGACAACGCCGGTTAATCAGCTAAGTTGGACCGCCTTTGTTTTTGCCTATAGACGAATATTTGAAACAGGTCAGTTGGCACTACTGGTTGGCGTCAGTGCCATGTACAAGTGACTGAATGGTCAGTCAACTAGAGACGTTCGACGAAGTAGGAGTGCTGTTATTGCGTTTCCATTGTTCGTGATGCAATTATTGTGCTTCGGATCTTAAGCTCTTGTGTAGACTAGGGGTAAGTGATCAAATGTCCTGTAGTATATTATAAAAGTGCCATTCCTTAACCACTAACTACATATGGTAAAACTATGGTTTAGTTGCGTATGTTCGTGTAGCGTCATATTTTTAATAACGGGGTATAGTTGCCTAAGTTGGACCACCCCGTGTTTCCCAATTTGGACCGGGAAAGTATGGGCTGTGGACAGAGATGGAATTGCAAATGGCTATATCAGCATAAAATAATGGGGATTATGGTTTGAAAGAGTGTAGTAGAAGGTATGGTTTGTTTGGTTTTACAGCTGACCGAATATTCAACGTGGATGTGGCAGGTTTCACCACAGTCCAGAAATGTCCACAAAAAGTTATAGCAAAGAAAGGAAATTCACAGATAGGTGCTCCTACAAGCGGCGTACGTGGAGTAAATACCACAAATGTGTGCGCAGTGAGTGCTGCAGGTGTTTAGATACCGTAGACATGCATACGTACATGCCTTTTGTGAGCGGTCCAACCTAAGCAACCTGTGGTTCAAGTTAGGAAACCAGTTGCCTATAATGGACCGATGTCACTACTTTCGTTTATGTACCCTATTATATTGTTTCCTCAATTTTTTGTTGAAATACATATATGAAGTGAAAGCTTCTCATACCTACAATTTCGTTCTTTCTGATGCAGAAGTAAGATAGTACCAACTGGTCCAATTTCGGCAACTCTCCCCTATCTACGATGATATTGATGAAGGTAATAACAGGCCTGTCGATGTCGTACGTTGATAATAGCGGAATGGTAAGGTTGGTGGAATTGTCAACACGAGCAGAAAACTGAGACCAGTACGTAATGCCTTTTCATAAGATGACGAACTTCTGTTTAGCAATATACAGTGGAAGCGGGAAAGAGAATGTAATCTGAGTCGATGCCACAAATGACGAAATTCAGCAAAACGAGTCCGATATTCTTGGTGATGTGACGTTGAAACATGAGGACGGCCTCCTCCACTTGGGAATTGCGTCTGTTCTTGAGGAGCAAATATGAAGAAATCTACCATTATCCGAGCAAAGCGTTGCAAGCTGTGCTGGGCGTGGATGAGTGCTAGTATGGAAGTTTAGCATTCAGGTCTCCGCCCCGTACGATTTTATCATCCTGTGTTTCTGGTTGGAGAAAGTCGATGGCAACCAATCTTGGAATTTTGTATTCCTAGCAGCTACATCTTCATTTGACGCATGCAGCTTTGGCGTAAAGTTTGGTAACATAGCCAAATATGCATTGTGGATTTGCCACTATATTGTGACAATTTATACATAAACAGAAATGTATGTATGTGTGTATGTGTGCATTTATATATGTTTGTTCCAGCGTAACTCTCGAACACCTGGAGCAATTTCAACCAAACTTGGTACACATATCACTTGCAATCTGGAAATAAATACTGTGGAGGTAAGACACCACTGGCACCCCTAGGGGTGCGGGTGGGAAGGAGACATAAAATAATATTCTGTTGCGTGGCATTTTCGTGTGTCATATCCTGCAAGTTATGCTTCTCACTACACTGCACGAGAAATTTAGTTGCCTACACAGAAGGTGCAAAATTGCATAGTTTTCTGGGGCGCTAAGATGAATAGTGACACTCCCAATGCCGTTCAACTTCAAGTTCATCGCCTATCGGCATGGGGGTGAGAGGGGGTGAAAATTAAAAAGTCACAAATGACCTAGATTTGTGTCGAATACATAGTTTTAGGAGTCTCTAAGCTAATTGGTGACATTCACGATGAAATAAAATTAGTTACATTTTACACTATAATTGGAATTCATTATTTTCCTGTCTAATACAAGATTGGGATAAATAAATACCCGAGCAACGCCGGGTAACACTGTTGAACAATGAAATTTTTACAGAAAGGAAAATGCCGAAACTTTTTTAGATTTTAGTACACTGAATTCGAAAATGACAATAGTTTTTGTTTTTTAGCTCCCGTTTTTGAGATAAAGTAAAAAAACAATCTTACAGATTTTGGTACGCTTTCTTACGTTTTCGTGCTATATGAATTTTGTCACGTCCTTATTTCTGTTTTTTAGCTCTCGTTTTGTTGATATTTCAGGAATGCCAATGAATGCTGTGTTTCACGCTGTTATAAGATACGCACATTGTAATGTGAGCCGACGACCTTGACCACATCCTCAGTTATATCCATCGGTGAACACGTGCTCCGCGTGATATTACGTCAGTGTTTTGTTTCTAGCTAACACAGTCTGAGATTGCTTGCCTTCCGGAGTGCACCATTGTGTATTGTGACGTGAGTTTCTGAGTTACTGTGTGGAATCAAAACTGCTGTTATAATGCCACGCAGATGTGTTAATCACCCCAACAATTTTTGTTATATATGTGGAGATGCAATTTTTGGACAAAGGAAGCGAACATCGTCAGAAACGGTGAAAAAAGCTTATTTCCTATATTTAGGGTGCCGTGTTGGGGACCAATCAAAAGAATGGGCTCCTCATGTTTGTTGTACGACATGTTCATCAACTCTAAATCCATGGATGAAAGGAAAAAAAGTTTCCATGCGTTTTGCAGTGCCGGCCATTTGGCGCGAACCTACAAACCACGCAACAAATTGCTACTTCTGCTTGGTGCGTCCGCTAAGTAAAGGATTGAACAAGAAAAAGAAGAGCATCATACAGTATCCTAATATACCAAGTGCGATGCGACCAGTGCCTCATGGAGTGGGTCTTCCAGTGCCAGATCCTCCAATAGCCACAACAATAAACTTTTCTAGTGACAGTGAAGATGAGGACCAGTCAGATACATGCCATCCTTCCACATCTAACGATCCCACCTTTACACCAACATCATCTAGTGAAATGCACAAAATCACGCAAAGTGAACTCAATGATCTCGTTAGAGACTTGGATCTTCCAAAACATAAAGCCGAAGTATTAGCTTCTCGTTTAATGGAGTGGAATCTTCTGGAAGATAAAGCTCGAGTATGTACTTTTCGCCAACGTCAAAAGCCAAAAAGGTTTTTCAACACAACAAACGAAATGACATACTGTACGGATGTTGAAGGTTTGATGCAAGAACTCAATATCTTATACAAACAGGACGATTGGAGACTTTTCATAGATGGTTCGAAAACTAGTTTGAAAGCCGTGCTATTACATAATGGCAATGTGCTTCCTTCCATCCCGTGGCTTTCCCTAGCAAAGGAAAGTTACATCATGACGAGAGGTATTTTAAACAGCATCGACTATGATAAGCATCCATGGCTCATATGTGCTGATTTAAAAGTCATCGGTATGCTTATGGGCCTACAAGGTGGGTACACTAAGTACTGCTGCTACATTTGTGAGTGGGACAGTCGTGCTAAGGATTTACATTACAAACAGAAGGACTGGCCACGACGACAAGCTTTATTGCCTGGCAAGAAAAATGTCTCATGGGAGCCACTTGTAAATCCCAGTAAAATCCTGTTACCACCACTACATGTGAAGCTAGGATTGATTAAGTCATTTGTAAAAGCAGTGAATAAGAGCAACGAAAGAGCATTTGAATACTTGCGTGTAAAATTCCCTGGACTGAGTGCTGAGAAGATCAAGCAGGAAATATTCATTGGTTGACAAATACGTAAGGTCCTTGGAGACCAGCAATTCGAGTCTATTCTCAGTCCTGATGAGCTAAACGCGTGGAAATGCTTTCGGAAAGTCACGTCATTGTTCTTGGGCAATAGGAGGGCTGAAAATTATATTGAACTTGTGAATGACCTTATATGTGCCTATGAGAAACTGAAATGCAACATGTCACTCAAAATGCACTTCATTCACTCACATATCGACGTTTCCCCTGAAGATTGTGGGGCGTTTAGTGATGAACATGGTGAGAAATCTCTGTAATGGAATATCGATACCAAGGAAGATTCAGTGCTTCAATGTTGGCAGATTTCTGCTGGACTTTGCAGAAAGACTCTCATCTTCCCATAAGCGGCAGGCGAAGAGAAAACGCGTGTTGTAAACAAGTTAGCTGTTAATAGTGTATCTTTAATTTAACTAAATTGACTAGCATTTCATGTACTTAGTCTAAAGAACTTTGATTTATTTTTTCATATGATTTGTGAATAGGTTACATTTTACTAGTTTGCATTGTTAGTTTGCATTGTAAAAACTAGTCTGACAAAAATGATGTGATATATGGAATCAGCAAGCTTGTCATTCAAAAATTTTGAATAGAATATGAAAAATATATGTATCAGTATTTCAGAAGCAATATAAGCTTCAACACCCTGTATTTTAAAAACTAGAGCCATTCGAGGAAAACGAACTCCATATTTGTGATCAGTGCATCGAATTAACCCCAAAACCACTGTCAATTGTTTGGTAAGTAAATGTGTGTTAGGCAGTGCTACGCTTGTTAGACTATGGCCCATTATAATATGTGAAGAACATAAACGTTTCAATAACTTCCAAACCTGAGCTAATCTAAATTTTTAATTGTCATTTTCAACTTCAGCACACTCAAATCCATAAGCAGGCGTCTACCCGAACATCCTAGTGTTAGCAGACATGGGCACTTGTTCCTGTTATCAACGACGTACAAAATTAGGAGGAACACAACTTTTATATCAAACTAGACTAGACGTATGCTTTGGTCCCGTCATTGCATGTAGAATACTTTCTGGATGTGGCCTTGAAGTTCCCTCAGGTCACACCTACGTAGAGGCTTCTATGTAAGAAGGATTTCTTCACACTGAGGGAAGGAAAAGTGGGTGTGCATCAAGGTCCTTCAACTTTCGTATTCTTCTTCATTTTAGAGCGCGTGCTGTATCGTCGACTCAATCCAATCTATCCATTGTAGGTTTTAGGTTCTGTTTCTCTTCGGTTATTTCTCATGGTCTTCCTGCATATGTTATTCGCGATGAAGGTTCTGGATTCGATAATAAGGATAATAACGGGATTGTGTTGGTTGCTTGATTTGGTGTCTTAAGTCTGGACTTAGAGTTTAAGGTGGGATCTGAACCAGTATGTGCTTCCACCGGGTATCGAACCGAAACCCCTTGATTACAAGGTGATGTCGAGGGCTCGGAAGTTGAGGAAAAATCTTTTTTTTCCTAGTGTCCAAAGGCGGGGTCCAACATAATATATGTTCATTTTGGGTCATTGTAGGCCAGAAAAAGGTAAGTTTTATTTGTCCTTTTTTGCCTTTTCGGCGTTTTCTGGCTTATTGGTCCTTTTTTAGCCTTTTTTTGGGTCTTAACGGCTTTTTTTGCAACTTCACCTTCTTTCGACTACGTTTTTACTGCCCATTCTCAATTCGAATCATTATCAGTTCATCACCTCTTAAACATCCTTTCTGCAGTAAAGAAATAAGAAAAATAAATAAATAAATATATTTTTGGACGACTGAAGCAGATACGGTACAAAGTCCTTTAACCGTAACTTGTCTGGAAAGTCGCGCTGTAAGTGGCAACTTTCTCTTGTTTTAAAGCTTTCAGTTTTTTCGCACTGTCTGTTCCATACCACCAGAATTTTATATTTTTTATTCATTAAATATGTAATTAAAACTGAAGTTATTAATTAATTTGGATCACATTTTTACGTCCTTTTTTTCGTTTTTAGGTCCTTTTTTGATATTTTAAAGTCATTTTATAGGTCTTTTTTTTGTCTATTTTAAGGTCTTCAACTTCCGAGCCCTAGTGATGACGTTCCCACTGCGTCATCAGGGATTGTGTTCTAAACGAATGAATTAATTATGGGTGATATGATATGCAAACATTGTAAGGCTATTGAAAGGAATGCTATGAGAACCTGCTAGTTTTTGTGTTGCAGAGAGGAAACCATAGACACGAAACAGAAGCTTATATACTGTGAAATCTGACGCTATGGGTTCGAATACTGGCTAAGACATATGTCTGTTGTTTCATTGTGAAATGTAATCCATAGAGATGTAGCAACGTTAAACAACCTATTATAATGTACGTATATACGTTTCAAAAGGACGAAATAAAAAAGATTGTGTGAGCCTCCCTGATGGCGTAGTGGTAACGTCCTTGCCTTGAAATCAAAGAGTCCCGGGTACAATACCAGGTGAAGTGGTTCGGATTCTATTTAAACTGTTTCCAGTTCAGATGAGCCCACCTGTTCATAAAGTGGACTTATCTTTGCATTGATCGCCAATGAAATTGTTCAGTAATATTCTTAATTTCAGTTTCAAGATGAAACCGGCCACGAAATAAGAGGAGTGGGTTAATTTTTCTGTTATGAAATCTCACTTTTGTAGTAGACATTTGCCACACTCAGATGTGACGTAATAAACAAATCTGATACATTTTCAAAGTATTAAATTGGTATCTATTTTGGAACCATCTTTCAAATATGTCATTTTTGGCGAAGCGAATTTTAGTCCTGTTTTAGCAGATTTAAGAAACCTTGCTTGAGATGGGGGGGGGGGGACAAATGCTCATTTTGCCCCGCGCTAAGTTACGCGTATGACGAACAGGAATTCAAAGTAAAAGACTGTCCCGACAAATTTGGCAGACACGTCGTATACATTTACTATTGAGATAATCATAATTAAGCTTGCAGTTGAAAACAACTTTCTTTTCATATATTGGATGCAGCTCTATATTTCCTGCAATGTGGATCAAGAACTGGGGACGTGGAAACTACAACACTCCACGTAACCAATAGTCACATGACCCTGTTTGCTTTCGTGTCATGCTGACCTTCGCATGGTGACGTTTTACGGTGTTAAGGCAGGCGATATTACCCGATCATCGAAGGGTGCAATGAGTGTTGCCTACTCTCCACACATATTAGCTCCTATTAAAGCCTTAAGAGGAGGTAATTCTTTCCACCATTGTACACTCCTGTTCTCATAAAGTGGCACATTTTGTAAGGTTGGACAGTTGTAGTATGTGCCACTTTATCTGAACAGGAGTGTACATAGTGGTTTGGATTCCACTTCAAACAGTAGGTTCAGTCCGGAATAGCCAATCTGTTCATAAAAGTGGACTTAAAACAACTAAACCAGAATATTGCAAATTGATTAACAAACGTTTCTATCGATTAAAAATACATCATATCCAAATGTTAGTGTATCACCTCACGGAGTTAAACATTATCAAATGTGAATACTCTCAAATTAAAAAATCAAACTAAACCTAAGTTCATTAATTCAATCGTAAGGACATGTATTAGTACATCCTTCATATTCAATCAATTAATCTTATTTTACGAGTAACAGATATTTACAGAAATTTAACAGATGCAATCCTAGCCGAAATGAGGCAACCTTCTTTCAGAACTCGGTATAAGCTATGGATATAAATCATTTTTCTATAAAGTGTAATGTATTGTTAAATGTTTTTTTAAAAAATGTTTTTAATATTTTTCTGAACACCTTAAGTAATTTGTCCATTACATTTAAGTAATGAAAATATCATATTAAATTTTGAATTCGAAAGTTGGCCACGTTGCTCGTGCTTGCAAACAATTTAGAATTTTAAGATTTTATCACATTTATTTTCTTTCCAATTTCTTCAGAGATGCATCGTAGATCATCACGTGTCTTACTAACCGCAAGTTGATGACTACTGTAATAGTTTTACTGGAAACTGCTCTTTTGGTATGCACGATCTATGCAGTGTCACGATTGAAATAATCTACAGAAACTTATCTAATCACTCATGGAAAAGTGCAATGTCTTGTGGACTAGAATTAAGAATACGGTCACAGGCTACTAACATATGAAGGGTACAGGGGAAAAAAGATGAATGTCACAAAATCACAAAAATTGATATTTTGCTTCCTTGATATTAAAGGCAGTCCACACTAACGGTTAAAATGTCAAAACAGGCTAAAAGTGCTGAGAGAGACATATTTAATGAAGGTTTAAAAAAACGTGTGCAGGGGAAAAACGATAGATGTCCTAGGTTTACAGGGTAAAAATGATGATTGTCCATCCATTGTGTAGGTTTAGATCGTCGCGTACGATACGGACTCATTGCGCAATATAACAACAACAGCCTTTACTTGACAGACGCTTGTCGTCTCAGTTCTGACATTGTCAGTTTGAATACAGTTTTTTTTGGTTTCACAGTGTTCGCCATGAGTGACCCAGAAGTAGATGATAACTTTGGGAGAACGAAGGGTGAGTGATGTTAGAAAGAAAATGCTGTGCAGTACTCATGAAACAGGGACAGACTGCAAGTGCTCTCGTTTGAAAAGCTTTGCGGTGATACCTCCTACAGAAAGAAATAACATAATTGTGCAATTTAATAGAATGGACAATTATAATCCACAAAACTGTTATCTAGGGGGTTTAATTACTGTTAACGATGTTTCACGAAGAAGGCCAAGACAAAATCAGGATGACGCCAATTTACATAGACATTCATACAGTTACAAAGTCCGTTTACTTAGAGGTGGAGTAATGGCTGTTTGTTACAAGGCATCTGTGAGCTTCAATTGTACTCACTCAACCAACACAACTTGTACTACATAGGAACACATATAGCGGCGCTTGGTCTTCAAGTGTGACAACACTTGAAAAATGCAAGAGAAACATCCAGCCTTATTTAGAAGAAGCTGAATTTGTGTATCCATCAAGAAAATATGATATGGCACTTCCAATTTCTCTTGAAAAATATAAGACTTGAAGAAATTCTGTGGACAATATGCAAGAAGGTTCTATGAAAATCTTCCTCATAGTGACAAATGAGTGACTTTATGAATTTGCATTTTGTTCGTGTATTTCACAAAGCATTCATATTCTTTATTGAGGTATTTACAATTCAAATGGACATTCATCTTTTTTTTGCTCTTTTTCTGTGCGAATAATGGACATTCATCATTTTTCACCTGCAAAATGTGCATTAAGAACGAATTTTGCCAAAAATGTGTTCTTCGTCTTTACATTATTAGACACACTGTTATATTATTAGTTAAACAATATAATGCTTCAGATTATGTAAAAATTTCATACAGTGCTAAGCCATATTGTAGATGTAAGAGCGTTTCAAACATTAAAATTCATTTAACTCCATTCAAGTTTCTTGTGACATTCATCTTTTTCCCCCTGTACCCTTCATATGGAATTTCATAAAATAACGTGAAGCTCATTATAATCGAAGAATAATATTCTATATATATTAATAATAGATAAAATAGTGACATATACTTATGAAGTATTATTTGGAAAATCTACATATTATACCAGTATCGATCATAAAGGATATACTTCATATTTTATAATTATTATTATTTATTAATTATTAGCAAGATGATTACAAGATAAACTGATTACATGCTCGAGTTCGCTCAAAGTTTTTCGACGTAGAACGATCCATGAATATTACGGTGCAAATTGTCCATGTCTATTTTAATTAATTTTTCTCTTACATTCTATTTGTGTTTTAAGCGATGGATTTTTATGTTTGCTGGTGCAGAAATTGTCAACAGCTTGTTTTGAGTTTTGTTTTAATTCTTGAAGTTCTTATTGGATCAAATAAAGTGCACGAACATGGTGATGGACAATTTGCACGGTAATACTCATGGATCCCACTGCACTTGAAATCCATGTAAATGAGCCTTTGGTTGCTCCTTCGCTACTATCATTTTATCTGCCATACCTCTTCGAACTTTACACAGCGTGTCTCATGTCGCGATGGAATGATTACATAACACGGAACATATCATATTGCCACAACACGTCATCAGCAACTGTCACGCACCAACACATGCCCCACAATTGTTTCCTCAACTGTGTACAGCCTTATGCGTTGAAGATTTTCGTCGTATGTGAACCAGAGGAACGAATCTCCAAAAATGTGGTTTCAGTTTTGTGTAAATAAACTTCACTGAATAGCTAATTTGTAGTCAGATTTATATACGAGGGGCGTACAAGTCAATCTGGGACTTTTTTTTTTTTTTTACAGGTTTAAAACTAATCCCATGGTGGAGGTAGTGCATGCAGTAGGAACTGGCAACTGTGTCTGTTACTGGTAGGCGGTCCTCATTGCAGACGGCAGTCGAGAGACCAGTATTCAAGCTGGCGGACAACAGTGTGAACGTGTACACGGAACAGCGTATGGTGATGAAGTTTTTAGTGAAGGAGTGCATAAAACCAGCTGAAATTTACAAAAGACTGCAAGCACAGTACGGTGATGAAACACTCAGCCGCAGTAAGACATTTGAATGGTGCAAGCGCTTCAAAGACGGTCGTACGTCTGTCACCGACAATCCCGGTCAAGGTGGTTCCCAGCCCACAGCATTTTATAAACTCAGAAGTCCCGGATTGACTTGAACACCCCTCGTATATTCACTTCTAATTCCTAGCTGTAATGTGGAGTCACGTAGCTTCAATTTACTGACTGGTAAATTTGATAAATTAGTTCTCAAACGACGTACTGTAGTAACAAATATCTCTCAATATGTGCACACGAGTAAGAAATATCGTCTGATCAAATTGTAGACACATGAGCAGGGCTGTAGTCGAGGGTATACGGCGGTATACACATTTATAGGCACGTGATTGCCGTGTTTCATCAATATGTTAACCTCTTTCTGATGATGTCAGAGAATAGTGACTTGCCTATTATGTGTACATCTTCAGAACTCGGTTTCTGCCGAGATTAGAATGTTCATTTGTTTTGTTTTTGGCTTTTGGTTCTGTGGAGTTGAGAAAAAGTTTAAAAAGTATAAATTGAATTATTATTTGTTGTTGTAAAAACGAAGTGTGAGAAGTTATAATTAAGCCCGGTATTATACATATAAAAGTTTGCAAAGAAGTGAAATATACTTATTTAAATTCGTCAAAACTAGGTTTTGATTTTATTTCAGAATCAACAAAGAAGGATTTCCATTACTCTGAGTTGCATGTAGTGAATGCTATGGATTCCCCTGTGAACATATGAGGCCTTGCGGATACGAAGGGGAACTCAACGAACGTGCATTGTGAGGGAAATGCATTTCAAGTTGTCAGGCACAATGCGAACTCCACAAAAAAAAACTTTGAAATCACGCATGAAACATTCCGATCTACTGTTACCAAGTTTTTGTGGAGCTCGAACAGTGCCTGACAACTTGAAAAGCAATTCCCTCTCAATGTACATTTGTTGAGTTCGCCCTTCGTATCCGCAACGCCTCATATATTCCTATGTCTGGTAACAAAGAGTCAGAATGTTCAGCTGAAAGAGCGAGTGTCGAAAACTATTGGAAAGAGCCGACTTCCGCAACGAAGAGGATAGCACAGAGCGCTGTGACGTCAGGGTTCTAGGGCCCGAATTTATCCTGAGCATGGGTGTTCTTTGTAAAGGCCCCTTCATCATATCATCACTTGTCCCCATCTTCGAAATTATCCAAAAATGGCACAAAACGAAGTAAAATAAAGCAAATCAATCAATCAATCCTAGTGAGAAAAATAATATTGCGTACATATATTGGTTTTGTGCGTTTCTCTCTTCCACTGCTCATTTCCGGAGTTTACCTGGCACCACTGCTCCGTCTTCTGTTTCTTAAATACTGCACTCGTTTTACTTCAGTAAAACTTACGACAGGGGAAATTCAACTGTGAGCAAAATACACAGAAATTTTGAAACAACACTGAATTTCTTGCTTTCAGTAGTTCTACAGAACTGCAATATTCAACCTAGAAATGCAAAGAATAATGTATAACTGACTGTCCAACTCGTATTGAGAACGTTAAATATTAGAATAATTAGTGCTCGCCTTAGATAATTACGGTATACAAAGTGTCTCGTGCTACAAAGTTTTTCCACACAGACCTACAACATTGCAACCATCTGCATCCTCTATCACCTCTTGCTCTTCAATCAGTAACACTAACCACTTTGACTAACACCACTCTTTGTACTATTCTGTTGACCCATTAGTGTAAATATTTTCAGCCATCGTGTCCCAGAAAGAATACAGGCGCAAATTTATCACAATTTAATTACATTTATTAGACTGGGAAACAAATTTTTTGTTGTATCGATACCAACCAGCACATGTTCTAATATAATTTGGGTACGCTGATTTCAAATCTGAAGTTAGTTTTCCTCTGTAAGCTCGAGGTTTTTTGCAATTCAACATTTTATTCCTTCACCTTTTTATCCATTTTTCAAAATTCAATTCAACATTTTAAAGTTGGGTGCCATCTTGGATACCATCTTGGCGAAAATGTACTTAATTTATTCACAAACACGTGTAGGTGCATCACATTGTGCATTACAGTTCGAAAATACGGCAAGATAAAAGCACTTTTTTGAATATTAAACATGTGCTCAATATAGTAAAATATGAGTATGAATTTAAGGCTTTTTTAACCTTTTGAGTCCCAAGTATCTCGATCGAGATACCCTGTGTCAAGGTCGTAGTTTTTACGTTATAACTTTTCTATTTTTGGCAAGCATTTAGATTTTTTTATATTGTTCCTAACACATGTATTTAACAGAAATGTTTCTTGCTCCTTTTTTTTCCTTCATGAAAATAGAGGTGAAAAAGCAGGAGAAGGGACTTATCTTTTGCGTCTCTTTTCAAGGGAAAAGATAAATTTCAAACATTTCAAAATTTTTTTAAAATAATTTTTGGGTGTTTTCTCCCTTCCCCTCCATATATACGCCAAATTTGCACAAATTTTGCATTTTGTGTATTTTGACATTTTTTCGGGGGGGGCGGGGGGAAACACCGATTTTTTAAAGAAAACTATTTTTGAGGGAATTTCCCCCCTTTCCCCCTCCATATGTACGCCAAATGTGCATAAATTATATATCGTCTGAATCTATGATTCATTCTGCGTACAACGGTATATCTTTCATATCTCTAGGGCATTTAGTTTCTGAGCTATAGTCATTTCAAGGTACCGCTGCATTTTGAAGTTTGAATCAGTGGCGTGCCCACCATTCCTTTTGGGGGTACAACTCAAGTTACATTTGTCATAAGACAATGATGCAAAT
This sequence comes from Lepisma saccharinum, assembly GCF_977018435.1. Classification (NCBI taxonomy): domain Eukaryota; kingdom Metazoa; phylum Arthropoda; class Insecta; order Zygentoma; family Lepismatidae; genus Lepisma; species Lepisma saccharinum. The sequence continues at coordinate 43,506 of NW_028143159.1, forward strand.
ATTTTTCTGTTTCTTACATGCCAGCGATAATTTCTATGTGCATTTTGAACTTTTCATATCCATTTTTTCGGAGGGCGAAGGGGGGCGAAACCCCACTTTTAAAAAAAAAGTATTTTCAGGGGATTTCCCCCTTTCCCCCTCCATATATACGCCGAATGTGCATAAATTATATATCGTCTGAATCTGTGATTCATTTTGCGTACAACGGTATATAGTTCATATCTCCAGGGCAAATAGTCTCTGAGCTAAAGTCATTTCAAGGTATACCGCTGCATTTTGAAGCTTGAATCAGTGGCGTGCCCACCATTCCGTTTTGGGATACAACTCAAGTTACATTAGTCATACGACAATGATGCAAATATTTTTCTGTTTCTTACATGCCAGCGATAATTTCTATGTGCATTTTGAACTTTTCATATCCATTTTTTCGGGGGGCGAAGGGGGGCGAAACCCCACTTTTTTTAGAAAAAGTATTTTCAGGGGATTTTCCCCCTTTCCCCCTCCATATATACGCCAAATGTGCATAAATTATATATATCGTCTGAATCTCTGGTTCATTCCGCGTACAACGGTATATCACTCATCTCTCTAGGGCAATTAGTCTCCGATCTACACTCATTTAATTGAAACTCTGCATTTTGCTCAAAATCTGCTCGGGACCGAGAGGCTTACATGTGAAAATGGCCTTGGGACTCAAAAGGTTAAAAGAAAATAACACATATGTCTACATGTAGACGCAAGGCAACATAAGAAATTTGATATGAATAATATGCAAAGTTCAAATAGGTTCTATTCAAGCTAGAATTTGTGCCACTAGCTCTTGCTTTGTGAACTTGCTCAGGGCAATCTCGCTGGCAATTGTAGTCTGCTATCATTTTCTTGTTCCGTCACCTTCTTCATGCTCTCTTATGTCATAATGTTCTTCTCGCAAATGCACTGTGTGACCAACTGGAACTGATCCATAAACATTCCCGTTGTACAAGAGAACACACAAGATACTGTGATCTTAGAGCTATCGAGAAATAATCTCAATTCTTTGGACTATACGAGGTAAGACCTAATTTGGTGAGAAGACCTGGGATATCTGCTCATCAGTGCAGTATATATCTTTTTCTTGCAGCTTGGATGCTAAAAACTCAGTTAACTTATTATGCCAAAGTAACGAAGCCATGATCCAATATGAAAAAACCAAAAAAAAAGGTGTTTTAGGGCCTCACCGATGACGTGGTGGGAACGTTGTAACCTTGTCATCAAGGATTCCTGAGTTCGATACCCCCTGGAAGCACATAGTGGTTGTATCCCACTTTAAACTGCGGGTCCAGTCCCGGTTAGTCTTTCTACACATAAAGTGGACTTAAACCACACTCAATGAATCAATGAAATGTGTTTTAGTGCATGGTTAGGGTAAATCTAAGCGTCGTTCTCCATCTACCAATATAAATACCAATGGGTGCCCTTTTTCGCAAAAGTAAAAGTTTAAAATTGCATGATAACTATAGCATGTATGGATAAATCGGTTTCATATTTGACATCAGTTTGAAAATGAAATGCAACAGAAAATGGGAACATATTTATTCCCCTGTGTTATTCATTACTGGAATGATACAAATAATATAAGTGGATGGTATATTTTGGTTTTAAATGATGTTGTCGAAAAGCACTTTAGAAGTTCATTTGCAACCACATCCTCCCTTGGAGGTTTATGTACTAAAATAATAGCAAAGTCTTCATTTGGTGGACGTAGATCGACTGTCACTTAGCTAAGTAAAAAAAAAAAGGTAAAGTGTTCCCCTGTGCTTAGCACCACGCTACGAAGGCGATAGGGGGTGTGGGGGTAACGCCCCACACCTTCTTGATCCGGTCGTGAGTGGGGGTGATGTGATCAGCACCACGCCCCTGACCGCCTTTACCCCCCAGGGTTTCCCCCAGGTACCCATGTTATTCGACGCTGGGTGGGCGCCAACGTTAGAAAAGTTCCCGGAGTTGAACCGGCCGGGGATCGAACCCGGGACCTTTAGCATGGTAGTCAGACGCGTTACGGACTGAGCCACCGCGGCCACTTAGCTATGTACTAACTCTTTTAAGTCAATGTTTAATAAAAACAGGACATTAATATTATAAACATTAAATAAGTAATCACACATGTAATAAGTATATCGACAAGCCAGTTAGTTCGTTTAAAGTAGTCATGTTACAACTGAAGCATAACGATACTTGTCTCAGCTCCTATTGTAAGTTACTTAAAAAAGAAGGGACATTAAATTGTCCTTTAAAGTTTAAAGAGGTTTACGTTTAAGTTATTATTAACAAAACTTGAGACTATTGTGTGCAGAGTTAACTGTGAAAATTTCTCCTAAAGAAATAGAAAAGTAATTCAATGCAGAATGGTATTAAGGAAACAATTGAGCCTATCAAGAGAACTATGAACGATCCTTGTACGTTGTTCAAGGAAATACCCTTCAGTGTTCTCTCCCTGTTCTCAGCGCCTAAATTTTTCATTGCTTTGTATGCCAGGAAGCTAGTTGTAATTCCACCTTGCTCCAACCTCCCTGGCAATTTGTCAAACCTTCCCTTACAAAGCGAATTCTTCTGCAAGCCAATCCCAATTGGGTAATTTACTCCTTCACCATGTGCAAGTATTTAGCATTGTTGAGTCCGAGTTTGTACAGCTTGCCAATATATAGGCTTTCCAGTGTCTTTGATAGAGAAGCATGTTTACCTTTCCGTATATTCTTCAAGACATTTTCGAAGTTATTTTCAAGGTGAAACCTGCCTGCAAATTTTCTAGCTCTTGGGTCGTCCAGTTCTTAAAACCACTTTCTCATCTCTTCAAACCTATCCCCCCAGTCACTGTCACTATCCAACAGATCATCTATTGTGTTTATAGCTTTTGTGTATGACGGAACTGTGAGGTTAGTTACAGGAGTACTACAGGGTGGCTCAAAATGTCACTTAACACCCTCTGTAAAAGGCCACTGCAGAGCGCAACGTGAAAATGTTGATGACCAATCATTATCAGGCCAAGGGGGAACCACATTGATGCCACCCACAAGGTCGGTGCCCATCTTGATGTCCACCATCTTGAATTCAACTTCGGAATTTTAAATGGGAATTGGGTGATATGATATATCAAATCGGGCTAGAAATTCACGAGAAATGCAATGGTGAAGGTTTTTTCGGCGTATCTTTAACCAGTAAAAAGTTATGACTGAATTCTTGTACCAATTTGCTCCTTTTCGAGGTGTTAGAAAAATGCCTTAAAATTTGTTTAGCGCATCGGTAATGCATCGAGATCAAAGTGATGTCTAGTATGTATTTGCATACGATTTTAATCACATATATCCCCGGCCGGTTTAAATCCTGGAACGTTTCTAACGGTGGAAGCGGCCCCGGCGCCCACCCAGCGTCGAATAACATGGGTACATGGAGGAAACCCTGGGGGGTAAAGGCGGTCAGGGGATTGATGCTGATCACATTACCCCCACTCACGACCGGATCAAGAAAGTGTCGGGCGTTACCCCCACACCCCCTATACACTTTCATGGCGTGGTGCTATGCACAGGGGAACACTTTACTTTACTTTATATCCATGACAAGCTGCGCATTATGAATGGTTGTCGCAAACAATTTACAGTGTGACCCTTCCATTGAATTAGAAGTCCTTCACATTGTAAAGGCTAATGTTTTTGTTCATTAGGAAGTTCTTAAACAGAATATGTGATCCTTGTCATTTAATAACTAACTTTGGACAAAAACTGCTTCACAACGTTCACATAAGTGTTCTGGTGTTCCTCTCTATTAAAAAAAGACTCTGTAAAAAGTACCTTCTTCCATAAGCAAGGATGAAAAAAACCCGTTTATTTAACAAATCCAAGTAGCCCTAAGAATCTAAGGTTTCGTTGATGGAAAATTGACTAACCAATCGTGTTCCACACAGCACGCCACACCATTAACTTACCAGCACTAACCATTCAGCTTTGATCTGTAGAAAATGGGTTATCAGATAAAAAGCATAGAATATTCTGTTTGTGAACTTCCTTATGAATGTAAACATTAGCCTTGTCACTGTGAAGGACTTTTCATTTAAGGGAAGCACCACACTGGTAATTGTTCGCGACAAGCATTCATAATGGGCAGCTCTTCATGGATGTATCCAATTAAAATTTTGTGCAATGGCATGCGAACTTCTCTCCCTAGATGTCACTTTGGTCTTGATGTGTTACCGATGCACTAAACAAATTTTAAGGCATTGTTCTATCACCTCGAAAAGAGCAAATTGGTACAAGAATTCAGTCATAACTTTTTACTGGTTAAAGATAAACCGAAAAAACCTTCACCATTGCATTTCTCGTGAATTTCTAGCCTGATCAAATATATCATATCACCCAATTCCCATTTAAAATTCTGAAGTTGAATTCAAGATGGCGGATATCAAGATGGCCGCCGACCGTGTGGGTGGCATCAATGTGGTTCCCCCTTGGCCTGGCAACGATTGGTCATCACCATTTCCATGTTGCACGCTGCAGTGGCCTTGTACCGAGGGCGTTAAATGACTTTTTGAGCCACCCTGTAGAATAACGTGTGTTGATTATTATGCACATCACTAACAACATATTAACCAGTCTTTTCAGTTGTTTCCTTTGGTGAATTCATAAGTGTTAAAGATGTTAATGTACTAATTACACTGAACGTAAAGTCAGAATATGGGCTCGGAGCATTGGGTCGACCTACTCCATTGTATAATTTAGCAGATATACACAGCATCACACTCCATGCAAGAAGAGACATCAAAACACAAAGCCACATGGAAAGACTTAGAGAAAAGAACATGGTCTGCCATTCAGGATATGGAGCTTGTTTCCGAATCAAGAACTTCAAAAAGTGTCTTCCCCAGGGAACTGTCTAGTCAATGATTTACAGATTTTTGTGAGTGATCCACAGGGAGCAAAACCCTACATCTGCTCGTTTGTATGTTAAGTCCCCTAATAATCCTACAACTGTGCCGTTGGGTACAGATTGTCCCCATTTCTGACCATCGGTTGTTTCCCTCAAAGACCAGGAATAGTTCAAATTTGTTGTTATTTCTTGAAATATTATCATCTCCACTCCACCACAAGAACCCTTAATAGTGCAACTGGTCATCAAGAACACCTTTTCCGTTCAAGTCCACATAAGGTGGACAATCGAAGGAACTCACACGCAAATGTCCTCCATGGTTGAGTAAAGACTTGGTCATAAACCAATCCTCTTCAACTACCAGTGTTTCCTTCACATTCCACATGGTTATGAGTTCCTTTCTGCTTAGGTTAACGTACTTCTCGACTTTGTATTTGTTGTTTTTGGATAATACATCTTGTGTATTTCGTTCATTAGCATAAATGCATACGCACCTTACAAACGTTTCCCTTTGTATAATATGGAAAGCAAAATGATATGCAATGTCTTGTGTTCGTGCAAGCATCAATATCCTCTTCTGAAATTTAAATTTGTGCTCCAAAATGTTCATAAATACATGTGTAAATTCCTTGTTGTTTGATATTACAATAGTTAAGTCACAAATCTCAATTTCCAAGCTCGCTTGAAACATCCTATTGTCATTACTATCGTTGCTACTGTTCTCAATTCTGGTATAAATGACTTCAGAGTCTGAAAATTCATGAACGTTCGTGCTGATGTACTCTTCGAAACTGTTTTCACTATATACAATATGAAGGCAATGAAAGACAGTCTTCCCTCCATATCTTATCATTAGAGTATTATCTTCAGAACTTCTAAGAATCTTAGAATTACATTTGAACACTAAAATGATTGATAAGAAAATCTTCAAGTAGATCCAAGTCACATTTACCATTTTAACTACCAGACGTTGCAACTGAAAATTAAGAAAAGAAGAATCAATACTTACATTTCAAAATGCAATTGCTAACTTATTTTCCGGTATATTTATATTTCTTTGCAATTCCTCTTCTGGTGAAACTAAGCAACAAAAGTCAAATGGTTTGGCACCGTGATAAAAAAACTACTAGATATTTTACGTAGGATACACACACCAACTTGTATCCAAGCTCTTATGAGAATATTTATTCCTACAACTGAAAATTTCAACTAATCTCCCCTGATTGAAGAAATTGTATAACTATGTGTGTGTCTGGCGGTGAGGGTAAATGTATTAAAAATCTTTCTTGGCGTGTAACTGGATTGCAATATGCATGATTTCCCTGAAGGTACTTTGAAACGTTGATGTTACACAGCACAACTTGCAATTGGCATAAAGATACATACCATGCTCCATTTGATTTACCAACGCACAATGTTTTATTTTGTACTATTGTACTTTAAAATGCGCACCTCTGGAGGCGCGTATAATATCTAATCAAAATTCCAACTTTGTGAATACCCTCTCTAGCATATCTCTGTCAACTGCGGCCGTTTCAGTTCATATTTAACTGCATTTTTAGGTGAAAATAACTATATACGTGTATAGTAACGTCCTCTGAGGAACGTGGGATCACATCAAGAACCTTAACCATTATGGTGGGTGATATATCTTCCTTAATTATTCATCCTCATTGGTGAGCACTCGCCCCTGGCAGATAACTTGATGGTAATGGGTGAGAGGTTACTTTACACCCCACACCGTCCGTTACTCTCTAACGTATTCCTTCTTCCGATCCCCTGGTCATTGGCCTGCCAACCAGGATGATTGGTTAATTACTGACATGGCATTCTATGAATACCTGAGAGAGCAACGGCCGGTGGTAGAGGTTATGATTCTGGCTTGCTACATTTCTCTATTTAGAGGAGATTGATACGGTATGTACATATTTATTACATTTTTACTACATACATATCCGTTCCCTGCTCATAAGATAAGATCAGCATTCTACAACAAATGTGTAATGTAGGTACCCTTCTATACTGTTAATGCTATTGCTGTGGGAACAAAATATCCGTTTCAATTATCCGACGTGAAATTGTGAGTTTTGTGCGATGAGGTTCCTTCTTCAAATACTGAATCCACACAATAGAAAATGAGCAGCGCTGACGTATGCTGCACATTGATCGTATAGTATATAAATAAATACATGATAACGTTTTCCTGCTGTGATAAATTAACGATCGCAAATCATTTATTATTAAACAGTGTGCCTGCAGTGTCAGGATGTCTTACAGGCAGCCCAGGCAACGAATTTGAGCAGATATTTGTAAGCCTCACAGTCAGTGGGGCAACCACAGGGTGGGGGGGATGGCACGTCCCTTCCCAACCTTGGACGGAAATAAATTCTAGGGAGCAAACATTGACGGCCAAGGGCACCTTTAGGGAGCACAGAGGCGCAATTGCCCCCTTCCATTTCAAATTTTAAGCAAATAAAAATACATTTTGTAAAATATTCTTGCTCGCTTCGCTCGAAATACCTGCTTTTCTGCCCTGGGCGCCGAACGATCTAAATAAAGAAAGCTGTAAAAAAGATAATGCCATGGCGCCCCGTAAGTTTATAATTATTTGCGGCCTATTAAATCAATATTGTTTTCAGTTTGCAAAAAATTAGATCTTAATTTTTTCTTGCTCGCTTAGCTCGCATACTATTATTGTTTTCTGCAATGCATTGTAAATTACAAAAGAGAGAAGTAAAACTTGTCTTAATTGATTTGGTCTAAAATCCATGAACAATTGTTTGGAAGAAAAGAAGGGTGCACATTTGAGAGACAATTTATATATTTTTTGCTGATGGTTCATTATGAGGTGGGTGAATTGAATATGTAATGTATTTAAATAATATATGTTGTGTATATATATGTATTAAAGAAACTTTGAACACGTACGATCTAGTGTTGCATGCTTCAAATGTATTTTCTTATTTTATGTCTCTCCATGTTGCATTTGTGTAAAATATGTTGCGCATGGAAGTTATACATGTTATGTGTAAAGAAAGAATTATATTCGGAATTTATTTATTATGCATTTTCTGTCAAAAAAACAGTTTGTAAGCTTGTTCTATATTATTTATGTGAAATTGAACGTTTAAAAAAAATCAAATCATTTGTTCAAACCCAAATGCTTTAGCACCAACTTGTATCCCCAGTTTTGCGTAATTTACGAGGATAACGTCTTTGATCCTACTACTGCTACTACTACTACTACTACTAATAATAATAATAATAATGTTTTATTATTGTTATAATTATAACAAAATAATAATAATAATAATAATTATTATTATTATTGGTATACCCTACGTTTATCCTGGTACTTGCCCTCCCCCCCGACAAAAATTCGTGGTTGCGCCTCTGCTCACAGTGTACTAATACTGTGTATGAAATAGAGTAGTTCATAGGACCACTTCCGCTCGTTAGATTCATTCATTGATTGATTGATTTCGTGTTTTAAGTCCACTTCATGTACAGAAAGGCTAATCGGGACTGGACCTACAGTTTAAAGTGGGATCCGAACCACTGTGCCATGTGCCTCCACCGGGTATCCCACCCTCGAGCTTCTTCTTCTTCTTCTTCTTCTTCTTCTTCTTCTTGGCTCACATCGCGTGTGCGATTTCTAGCCAAAGTTGCTAAGTTCAGGTACTATTACATATGTTCCAAACTGTTGTTGAATATCTTTCACTATTGACTTGTTGAGTGCTGTTGTCCATTCTGTTCTTATGAAATGACAACTTTGCGATGTCTTGTGGATTTAATTGTAGTGTGAATCATCATGGTTATTTAAATAGTAAACCTATGTTTTCTAGCGAAACTATAAAGAATCAAAATAATTGCAGTGCGAGGTTCAGATATTACTTTAGATAAGGATGAAACCTGTGCATGTTGTAAGTTTTTATATAAATAGGTCTCGGTGTTGTTGCCTTAAGGGACATTTGAAAAATAAATGGTTGAGTGCTTGATTAGCATCTCCGCACTGACAGGAAGTTGATAGCACAATCTTTAAACGAGCTAAATGTTCATTTACTAATACATGGCCTGTACGCATTCTTAATATAAAAACAACCATTGCCGGAGGTAAATTCATGTTTTGCTATCTATGATTTCTGACTTGAGCATGCCACTTATAGGATGTGGTATTTTGTAGCTCTATTTTGCACCACTCCTCCCACTGTAGCTTATGTTTTACTCTGGGTAAGAGATCTGTATAAAGTAATCCAAGAGGTGTTACATAGTCCTGGGTTCTCGCTTTTTGCATTTGCATCTACTATGTCATGGTATGTATTTTGATTACTATGCACATTTTTTAAGTGAAAACCACTTCCTGTCATTTTTGTGGTGTCGTTTAAAATCAGACGACTACCACATAGTTTATTTAAAATAGTAAATATTTGACGAATTCATTCATATTCTAACTTATAACTAGAATTTAAAGCCTGATAAATACAGAATGTTGTAGCTTAATTGCCCACAAACATTAACCTTTTTTCATATATTATTCTCATTCCTTTTCCTTTTTTATATTTTTCTTATTTTGTACAAGTCCTATGGATTGCAAGACTCCTTGCTTCGCCTCTGATTGTCACTAGTGATGTGCCGTACACTATAAGTTTACGTCTACATGCGTTGTCTACACGTAATCTACGCGTAGATTTCATTGGGTTGCAGTTTACATAGACTACGTAGACAATCTAAAGTACATTAAACTTATGAAAGTGGCATTTTTAACTATATCTGTTCCTAACGAATTGACAGGAATCCTATTTACAACAACTCTTCTCTCATCAACTATGGAAGAAGATAAATCGTATGCAAGAAAAACAACAGATGGCAGTCGTGAGGCAAAAGTAGTATATTTACCGTAAAACAGTAGAATATTTCCTACGTTAACTTTTTCCCTAGGTGAGAAATTGATCAAAATTGCAAGGAAGAGTATGAAAGTTTCTTCTCACACATTAGCAACGGATACGCAATATAATTTTGTTCTATTTCTACAGCGCTCTTTGGTAGGTTATCACCTTTCGCCATTATGTTTACATAGATTACGTCATCTACGTGTATAAAATAGTCTACATGTATCGTTCTTTACGTGTAGACCCATATCACTGATTGTCACTGAAGTTAAACCCTTTGAGCAGTGGCGTAGCAACATATCCCGAGGCCCTGGGCGAGATTAGGATGCGAGGCCCCAACCCGTTTTCAAATTTGAAATCTCAATGTAATATGAATCGATAGAAAATCTTCAGGGATACGTCAGCAAATTATCATATTTAAATAATAAAAAATACTGAAGGAAATGATATTAAATAATTTCACTCCTACTAAAAAATGTCTTTCGTTCTTTTCAGGGAGCTGAAATATGAAGCTGTAGGAAGAAAGTAGGAACTGCTTATATTATCCATTCCCTTCTTGAGTTGCAAACAACCCAAGCATTTAAATGCCTCGCACTTGCTTCGTGGCAGTTGGAGATGATTTATTGTTAACATATTTAAATCGGGAATGCAAGGTCTAGAAAGAAGAGAGGACCAGACAAGTTGCTTGCTTTTTATTCGAGAAAATAATAAATTGGTAAAAATGTCCAAGCGGCTCCTTTTATCGTGTTTTTTTTTGTAAACGTTTCACATGAGAAATATGACAACATTTTTTACTTTTTCCGGGCCCCCTTAGGCTTAGAGCCCGACCACCTGTATGCTACGCTTCTGATTTCACATATTATAACGTTTAAATAGAATTTAAGCCAGATATATACAGAATGTTTAAATTTTATTGCCGACAAAAATTAGCGTTTTCCGTCCCCCCCCCCTCATTTCTAATTAATACATTTTGTGTTTCAACCCCATTGGGCGCGAGGCCTCGGTTGGTCGTCCACTTCGCCCGCCCCTTGGTACGCCACTGCTTTGAGTATTTATGCAAGAGTAGACAGGGCAGTGTCAGATCATCTGCTGCTTGCCCAAGAACTTCTGTCTCTTCGTTCAGTGGTCTAGTTTTTCCTGGTGCTTCACCACGGCTATGTGATTATTCGTCAAACTTGCTGTTTTCCTTCTCATCGACTAAGAACACGACCTTCATACGCTGCATGCAGACACCAGCCGGCGTACCTGACCTCACTCAACGAGTTAACCGGAAGCAGCTCGCTATAGAACGACTAGAGAGAAATGAGTCAAACTTAACATCGTAAGGCTGTAAAACTGAAGAGAGGCGATTCAACGCGGTATTACTCAGGTATTGTGAAGCTTATATTTTAAGTTACTTCTACATACGTAAATGAAAAGCATGATAACTACTTTTCTATTTGCACTCATATCTATATACAGTAAAACCTGTCTATCCCGGAACATATTGTTCCGAGCAAAATTTTCCGTCTTAACAGTTTTCCTTCTTATACAGGGTTGACTTTAAATACAGTATAGAGCGCTGCAGGAAATAATGGAAAGACAGATTTACATTTCGCATTACTTATAATGTAGAGTACTAATACATTTACTTACATGAAAAAAATGCGATACAGTCGCAATAAGCATAACAAAGATTACAATTATATAACTATAGAACATGTTGGTACACTTTTTACAGTATTGTAAGAACGTACAGTAGGTACTTATGTATCTTTTCGAACCCGGGACCCCTGACATCGTAGCGCGATGTGCATAGAGGGAAAGAGAAAGATTGAAAGATGGAATAAGAGAGGTGAAGAAAGATTGAGATAAAAGTGAAGAAAAATAAAGAAACAAAGAGAGATAACAACAAAAATAGAAAGATGACGAAAGAACAGGAGAAATAGACAAAGAAAGGTGGAGAAAGAGAAAGAGATGAAAGAAAGAAACGGAATCGTAACAGCTATGAGTATTGTAGTGCATTCTTTCATATCGACAATGTTACCGATAGAGGTAAAGGTGGTATTATGAGCCATTCATATATTATGAGCCCCCCCAATATCTGTTCATGGAGTGGCCTCAGCCTGGTGGCGATGATTTGAACTGCTAATTTAGTAACGCCTTTTGCCGCCAGAGAGTTATCGTTCAGTTGCAGCTGATAGTTTATGAGTGAACGTGTTCTTTTTGTTTTCTCGATCTGAAAAACTTTGAAAGGTAAGTGTTTTGCTTTTAATTGCAGTACTTATTCATTTAAACTCATCCTAGTGCATTATTGCATTGGATAAAGCATGTTTAAAAGATTGTTTTTGTGTAGATACTATGTAATTTTGCAAGTAACAAAGATTCGTTATGCGTGTTTCAATTCCAATATGGCGAGGGTTGTAAAATGAGCACCCATCGTGCTTGGTATATGAGCCCCCAAATTTTAAGGGGCTCATATTATATACACTACAGGAGTGTTTTCAACTTTGTCTTTTCAGATGCCACGAAAAGTGCTAGGTCCAAAAAACAAGACCAAAAGAAAAAACTGGAATACTGAAGATATGGTTAAGGCGATCAAGGCTGTAAGAAACAAAGATATGGGATTGAAAAAGGCATCAAAAATGTTTCTTGTTCCAAGACCTACTCTTCCAAGACTTGTTCGAGTTGACAAACCACCGGAAGAAGCCGCTTTAACAAAATTAGGGAGAAAACCTATAATGGGCGAGGAGCTGGAAAGTGAATTAGTCGAGTATTTACTTATCATGGAAAGTAAATTCTATGGTCTTACCAGACAAGATGTTCGCAGAGTAGCTTACCAACTGTGTGAAAGAAATGGAATTAATCATCCATTCACAGAAGAGGGGTTAGCTGGTAGAGCTTGGTTCGACCACTTCATGAATCGTCATAACAATGTTTTATCTCTTTTGAAACCTGCTGCGACATCGTTCTCAAGAGCAAATGGCTTTAACAAAGAGGCAGTCGACAATTTCTTTGATATCCTGGAAGCCGAGTACGCCAAACACAACTACCCGGCAGATAGAATATTTAATGTCGACGAGACAGGAATATCAGTCGTTCAAAGCAGAATCCCTCGAATCATTGGGTTGAGAGGAAAAAGACAAGTGGGAGCTCTAAGTTCTGCTGAACGGGGCTCTCTCGTGACAGTAGTCTGCTGCATGAGTGCAGGGGGAACTTTTGTACCTCCTATCTTCATTTTTCCCAGGAAAAATATGTCTGAGCTTCTCATGAAAGGCGCTCCACCGGGGGCAATTGGTAGATGTCATCCGTCCGGTTGGATACAAGCAAATATTTTCACAGACTGGCTAACGCACTTTATTGACAAAACTAAACCCTCAAAAAATGACCCTGTGCTCCTTATTCTAGATGGCCACAACTCCCACACCAAAAACATTGACATTGTGAATCTTGCTCGAGAAAATGGCATATCCATTGTAAGTTTACCCCCACACACATCGCATAAACTGCAGCCTCTTGACAAAACATTTCTTGGCGCTTTGAAACATCACTACAGTGAAAACATACGCAAGTGGATGCTTCACAGTGAGAGACCTGTTGGACCCTATGATATTGCCGAACTATTGGGAAAGGCTTATTTGACTTGCCAGACCGGATCCATTGCTGTGAATGGGTTTCAGGTTACAGGATTATATCCGTGTAACCGGAATGTTTTTTCTGCTGTGGACTTTGCACCTTCCTCTCAAGAGGTACTGGATTTGGAAACCCTGCGAAAAGGCAAAGGGAAAATACCTAAATCCTCCAACAATGCAGTAAGAGGACAAAACACAGGTACCGAAACTCTACAAGAAGATAATCAAAATGCATCTGCGACGAAAAGTGTAGAATCAAACGGCGCTGGAACTGCAAGTTCACCAGTTTTGGAGAATGTGCAAGTAACAAGATTCCAACCAGCTGCTGAAGATTTGGCATGGGCAGGGCCTTCCGGTCTGTGTCAAGATAAGGAGAAGAAGATTCCCGGACACACTGTGTCTCCAAAAGATATCTGGCCTGTTCCCGAACCAAAGAGGAAAGTGACTAACAAAGGTCCTAAACCCTCCAAGGCAGCTTTGATTACATCGTCTCCGTACAAAGATGCTCTGTTGGCTACTGGAGAAAAAAGAAAGAAGTCAGACTCAGCTGAAGGGAAGAGACAACTGAAGGATAAAAAGAAAAGAAATGATCAACAGCCTACTGAAGAAAAAGAACCTAAAACAAAGCATGCAGTGAAACCGAAGCTTCATCAAGATTCAGATAAGGAATACTGTGAATCAGATATCGATTCTGGGGAATCTGTCTTAGAAACACCAATCGGAATGGAATATCCCGGTGATGAAGAAGCAGTTTGTCTGTTCTGCGAGGGTCTATTTTCGGATGATAACCGAGGAGAACTGTGGGTGCAATGTCTCATCTGTGAAATGTGGGCACACAACGACTGCGCTGGATGCGAGAAGGATATTTACATTTGCGACTTTTGTAAATAGACATTACAAAAAAAGAAAATAAAACTTTTTAAATGGTTTCTTAATGACCCTTTCCATTGGTTTTGTAATGATTTTTTCAATGATTTTGTGAAGAACTCTTTTATGATATTTCACATCATAATAATTTTTTAAGGTTTTGTAATGAATAAAATGTTGTTTGTATGATTTAATTTGTCATATACTTTTCTAAACCAGTTATTCTATTATTTTTTCCTAGGGGCTCATATTACCAGCACAAAACTTTTTTTCCACAAAATGACTTGTTTTGTATTATATTTTTTTTCATATCCTTAAAGTTTCTCAAATTGGTTTATATTTTAACAATAGTTGTATGAAATGTTGTAGTTAAAGTTATCATAAGAATCTGAACAAAAAAGTTAAAAATCAAATTTTAAAAAATACAAAACAAAATGGGGGCTCATAATACCACCTTTACCTCTAAGCGATTGTTAATACAGGTATGTTGCACTTACAGTATTGCATTGTTGTCTTGCGAGCGAAAAAATAAAGGAAGAAATTTCTGTCTTAATGAAAATAAAAACATCTCGTTGGTCTTTAAATGGTGTTCCGTTTCCGCGTTAAGGAGGTTTCCGCCTGACACAGGTCATTTTCAGGTATGAAATCGGTCCATTCTGGGGTCTTTTTTTCCGTATTTACAGGTTTCCTTCTTATAGAGGTTCCGGGACATGCAGTTTTTACTGTATTTCTTGGACTCTGTAGCAGAGTGAGGAACATCGTTACGAATTCGACAAAACGATTTTTTAACGTCATGATAGTTACTTCATTTTGACTCTTGTGTAAACGCTGACTGTCAATACTTTATCTGTATCGTGAGACAGGCTCAATATATTTTCTTCTTATCTGATGAGGTTGATTTTTGGCGCTCTTCTATTTTCCACCTTGCTCCCCCCCCCCCTAATCTTTCTACCCTGGTATTCAAACTTTCAACCTTCTTTAAATAAAACTAATGACTGTCTTATATATTTAGTTGTAATGACGAAAAATAATAGCCTATTTTTTAAATACTCTTAAGTGTTAGTGTTGCACTGTAGTTTTAGTTCCACATTTTACACAGATAGACCAATCGGGACTGGGCCTCCAGTTTCATGGGGGATCCGAACCACTGAGCCATGTGCCACCACCGGGTGTGTTACTGTTAACACGTTTATTGTATGTATGTGTTATTTAATACCTGCATAAAAATATCAAAGTAACAGTAATTTCTTGTTTTTTTTTAATACACTTTTTACGTTATGCAGGAGTTACTTGAATTAATTATTGTCAATAATAAATCTAACTCTTTTTCAAACAGTCACGCACCTGGTGGAGACACATAATGGTCTGTATCCAACTTTAAACTGTTGGTCCAGTCTCGATTAAACATAAAGTGGACTTAAATATAAACCAACAAGCAAATAGCCATGCATGTGCAATCAGAAATAAGGCTTTTGCGTTAATTAAGCCGTGCATCCCGGTTTAGCCCACCACCCCTGTAATAAAGCACACAATTCGTCCTCAACTTGATTTAAAATATTTACATAGTTCTAGAGAATCATTCTGTATACGTAAAAGAACACAGTATTTATAGTAATTCTACTCCTCCTCATGTCTTAAAACATACTCTTTTAAAGCAACGAAAACATCTGTTGCTTGCTGCTTTTAGCCTGCCCGTTACGATGCTTGCAACCGGATCACTACGAACATTTTATCTGTTGCTGACAAGACAAGCATTGAAATCTTTTATTAAGGAACGATATGACATATTTCAACTACATCATATTCATTTTCTATCAGTTATTTTCACTTAGAATGCAAATGCTTTTTCAGTTAGTCGGAGTTTAGCATGAGCAATATTATTAATCTGTCTCGACGAGCTGGTACTAAATGTCTGTGTGTGTAAACAACGAAATGTGATACCAGCGCATGCAGCGTTAATTTTTGGCAGTTCAGGCGAATGCTCGTATAGAAGTGGTTGCAGCTAAAAACGTGAGTCGGTATTTACACATAAATTTCATAACTTAAGCAAATTAGACTTTATTAATATCCTCTATGTGTGTATATATTCTGTTTCTGACGTACAAGAATTCGTGTGCCTGTGAATCGATCGAGAAATACCAGTATTTCGTGTAAGTCTTTCTGCACTGACATCATCACTTTAGGTAAGAAGTTAACAGTATACGAACCAATTATTGATGTGCTGTGTTTGTTGCTTACTACAGGAAAATAGTTAATCGTTAGCCCCTTCACACCTGCAGCAAAGTGATTATTGTGGATTATTTGTAAAGGTGATTTGTCGTAGAAAAAACTTACGCTCTTACAATCGCGCCTATGCACTGTTGTACAGCAATAAGTTCTTCATTCTGTTATATCTTTTGAGCTAGCTTTGTTGTTGTCTTAGAATTCATCGTCTTTTTTAGATCCGTATGTGTGAGTACACGATTGTAGCACTGTACGTAGATATAAATGGCAGTGAAGGGAGAAACTAAACTTAATTGGCCTATTCACCAGATCGCGTTGAAAGACATTTTCATTGTGCAGTGTGCACTAAATATTAAAGGAATCGCACAGAAAAAACATATGTGCAGAATGTAGCATTAACATACGAAACAGAAATGTGTAGGGACTTGTGGCTATGTGCTCTGTGGAAGAAATAGTGTCGAATCGAAATGTAACATTTTTCTACACCGATTCACAGATTTTAGAATGGTTGGGGCCGTATGGCATTGAGAGGCGTTGATTCGCTGCGTGCAGGGAAACAAGTTCCAGCTTGTCCTACGCCCCAGTGACCCACATTTCACGTAGTTTTATGGCGTTGAAAGACTCTACACACATGCTACCGTGTTTCCTAGGTGTTGTTTCAGAGTAATCATAGGCGTGCGCACGGGGGTGTCAAGAGTGTCTGCCCCTCCACAATGTGTCCTCAAAATATATAAAATGTAGAAACTACAGTTAAAATAATGAATATAATAACCGTGTTTTAAGATAAAGTAAGCTACTTAGTTTCATTTGAGACAGGCCTGTACCCAGGGGAGGGACCATGGGGGCCATGCCCCTATTGAACAATGAAATACTTAAATATGAACCTATTAAATGCTACGAAAATAAGATTCACGATTTTTCAAATTTGTAAATATTTAAATTTTGTTCTTGCATAAATGAATGCGTTTGTTGTTGAGAGAGGAAGGCTAACAGAAGTCTGCGATGTGCAATGTTGGATAGTCTTACAGTTAGTTTTAAAACAATTGATGCAAGGCTACGAGACGTCTGATTCACCGATTTAGTAAGAACAATCCATTACTTTTAATCCCTGTCTTACTTCGAACTGTAGTCGTGATGCGAAAATGTCTCTTTATTAATTTTTTTGTTAACTCACATTTAGACATGTTCCTTATTATACAGTATGTAACATTGTTATTCGTACACATAGAATTTCCGAGAAAAAAATGTCATATCTACTAGTAAATATAATCATTTTCATATGTACATGGAAATTAATGTTAATGAAGGTTATACCAACAAATGTCAATAAAAATGTATGTTCAAAGTGTATAAACAGAGCATATAATTTGTGTGAAAAGAGAAAAACACGCTGTTTCATGCAACATTGTTATTCGTACAGGCAAGAGTTTCAATCTTCCTCGCATACAGCACCACCGCTATTCGGGCGATTTCGTGCAGTTTGCAACTTCGTAACAAGTTTGAACATGCAGGCGCACTCCCCGTGAAGCGGAATGCTGGCGTAGGTATTGTTGTAGGCCTATCGTCTATCTATCAGCGTGTTCGAAATGGGCAAGGTGAATGAACTTAGTTCCGATCTGAAGGATGATATTATAAATTTGGCCCTTAGAGGTTATTCGTTAAGAAAAATTGGACAAACAGTCAATAAATCACACTCCACAGTTCAATACATAGTAAACAAATTTAGAGAGGAAGGTTCAACACAGAATGTGCCGAGAAAACCAAAAGAGACACGGTTGAATAAACGTGATGAACGCTTTATTTTAAAAAGAGTGCGAGAAAACCCCCGACTAAGTGTTCCTCAGTTACGACCGTTAGTAGAAAATGTTGCTGGCAAGATGATGTTCGATCAAACTGTCCGACGTGCCTTATGGAAGCATGGATATCATGGCAGAATACCACGAAAGAGGCCGTATGTAAATAAGGTGAATCGCAGGAATAGACTTTCATTCGCGAAAGAGCACATCCACAAGGACCAGGAATTTTGGGATAGTGCCATATGGTCAGACTAGTCCAAGATTAATATATACGGCTCAGATGGGATAAATAGGGTCTGGAGAAAATCAAATAAAGGCAATGATCACATTAACACAGTTCCAACAGTAAAACACGGTGGTGGGTCATTAATGATTTGGGACTGTGTCGTCCAAAGGTGTTGGTAACATCCAGTTTATTGATGGTATCATGGATGCATATGTCTATTTGGACATATTGAAGAACAATGTAAAGCAGAGTGCCCAAGAAATGGACATGTCGCCTATCTACAGATTCCAACAAGACAATGACAGTAAGCATAAGGCGCGAGTTAACATGAATTGGCTAATATGAAATGTGCCCAAACTACTACAAACACCAGCTCAAAGTCCAGACTTAAATCCCAGCGAGCATTTATGGGCAATTTTGAAGAGGCGAGTCCATGAAGCAGGCGTCAAGTCCAAACAAGAGTTGAAAACTGTTGTGCAAGCCGAGTGGAATAAAATAAGCTCTGAAACATGTCAGAAACTGGTTAATTCTATGAAGAACAGGCGTCAAGCAGTAATTAAAGTCAAAGGATATGCATCAAAGTATTAGAACTGTGAGACAATTTGCTCTGAATATACTTTTTTCTTTTATATTATTAAGTGTACGAATAGAAAAGTTGTACAAAAAATTGCATGTTTCTCTTTCAGTCTCATTTAATTTATTATTGCCATTGGTTATACAGAATTTGGGTAAGATTTTATGTTCCTAATGATATTAGTTATTGAATTGTAAAGAAACAATTTCAATAGAGTGTATTTTCTTTCAGATATTAAAGCATTTTCTTTGAAAATCCATGTGTACGAATAAGAATGTTACATACTGTAATAATAATTGCGAATACGTAACATTTAATTTATGAATATATTATTTTCTGAACATAGAATTATCATCCTTTTCAATGGCGCTAATATAAGAAAATTAGAGGAAATTTGAAACATTGTTAATTTGTGGAACACAGAACAATTTGAACTATTTTGTAATATCTCTCTGTCTGTCTCCCCCCCTCTTTCTCTCTCTTTCTCCCCCAAAAGGTGATTTTGTTTACTACAGTACTAACCACGCTCAGAGTATTAATTACCAAGTGTCCAGGTGTAATTTTGTATTTTATGAAATAATGCGCATTAAAAAACGTTGAAAAACTGAAGCTACAGGTTTATAAAATAAGAGGGATTCAGCAGATATTACCTGTATAAATACAGCCTTGTATTGTATTACGTTTGTTCGAGTTTGTTATTCTGTATCAATATCGATTTTCATTTGCTCACTTTCTTTTAAATAACATAAATATCGTTAAAATAATATAATGAGGCAGAACTATAAGAATATAAGAGACTATAGGTCCTCTCCGATGGCGCAGTGGTAGCGTCGTGGCCTTGTAATCAAGGGGTCCCGGGTTCGATACCCGGTGGAGGCACATAGTGGTTCGGATCCCACTTTAAACTGTAGGTCCAGTCCCGATTAGCCTTACTGTGCATAAAGTGGACTTTAAAACAACAATTCCATCAATCAATCAAGAAACTATAATGTTACAACTTTATCTGAACATAGTTATGCACTATCCAGTTTTGAAAGTGCAGCCCCCTCCCTCCCGAAAAAATCCTGTTTACGCCAGTGCTTGAGAGACTGACGACTTTCGGCGAAGTTGTTAATATTTCTTTGCACATTATTGAGAGTTGACTACGGAGGCTATAGTCATGTGTCTCGGTTCCCCCGAGAACTTAAAGGCTCCAATACTTATAGTAATTTGTACAGACGGGATCAAATGAAATGTACTTCCGTTCTCCTACCAACTAAGAAGCGAGTTGGAAACTCTTCATTGCTCCTGTATAGATAAGAAAGTGGGGGAGGGCAGTAGCAGACAGAGGTGTTCATTTTGAGTCAACCTCCCCTCACCCTCACCCTCCGAGATCGCAGTCGCCCTCGCCCTCCAACGCCCTCACCCTCCGAGATCGCAGTCACCCTCGCCCTCCATCGCCCTCACCCTCCAAGATCGCAATCGCCCTCGCCCTCCACCGCTCTCACCCTTCGAGATCGCAATCGCCCTCGCCCTCCACGACCCTCCATCCGCCCTCACCCTCCACCACCGTCCACCAACCCTCACGTCATTACTAGTGGGTTGATTTTTGCTTTTTTTGCATTTTTACCTTGAGGAAAATTCATATGCTTTCAACGGTTTCATTCATATATATATATATATCTTGATTTGGGATACTCTGGCAACCTTTTAGAGTTCTATCACAGGTGTTAGTGTATATTTGAGCTTAATGTGCTTATTATTGCATATACGTATTGGCAGTAATTTCCATGCAATCGTTCATTTCAACTTTGCCTCTTTTTGTGTGAGTGTGTGTGTGTGTCTAATCTGTGCTATATGGCCTGTGGGCTCTAGTTGGATGGGTCAAGAACATCCAGTTATTGGAAACTACTGTTTATGCTAAGATCAAGAAAAACTCCTCCCACATCACATCAACCAGGGACATCTAGAAGAATGAGTCACATTTCTAGGTGCCAGAAACAGTAGCAGGGATGCATTATTTGTTCATTATTTGTTGATTATCTTTGTAAATCTGTGCGTCTGTCCGTGCCTGAGTGATACCTGTTTGGGGGAAGGTTAAAAGGGGAATTTCTCTTTCAGCTTGCAAATGTTCATTCTTTGGGAGATGACCCCTTCTCCCCACACACACATACATAAATAAATATACATGCCAAGGTGGGGGCTGTCGCCATCCGTTTGAAAACCTGAACAAATTGAATAAATATTTACACTTTATGGAAATGTGAATAGTTCATTAAATAAGTAGATATGCAGCAGACCCGGAATACAACGGAACTCTGTTCCGGCAAATCAGTTTGGTGGCGGAATTTAATTCCTTCTATGGTATGGCCGTAGACATGGGTTGGGCTCAACAAAAAATTTTGGGAGGGATCAGACCATTGATCAATTTTCAATAATATAAATAATAACAATAATAATAAATATTATTATACAATGTTAATCAAAATACCATAAAACTTATATAATTTAATTCCATTTTTATTATTATTATCATAATTTTCATTATTATTAATATCATTATTATTATTATTATTATTATTGCTGTTATTATATCCGTGAGGAGACTTTCGTTCTCGATCCACCAGATGAACAGCATAGCTGTTTTACATTGTATATTTTACATTTAATACAGTTAGAGTACACGACATGTGTAGTTATTCTTTTTTGTTAATATCTTTTATATTCGTTGTTCAATAAAAGCTTTCAAAGTGAGACAGCTGAACATTTTATTTAAAAAAAAAATTGGAATTTTTAAAACTGTGGAACCATTTATTATTTCGATTAAATGGTAGATTATGATATAAGTATAAAATGGTTTCTTTAATGTACACTATTTTTTCGATCTAATGAAACTTTTATTTTTGTTATTCTGTTCGAATACTAACTGAAATTTATTTCTCTTATTAATAATAAAACTGTTTTGTTATTTCTCTTATTAATAGTAAAAATGTTTTGTATCTTGAAATAAACTATGCAAATTCCAGGGGGTCCATGGATCGGTTCGGTTCGATCCTCTCCTCCCGATGCTCATAATTGTTCTTGTACTTACCAAACAGTCGACAGACGACAGTCGCTATGCACTAAGTACGTGTTTTATAGGACTGCATGTATACACTACATAGGCCGCTGGGTGGAGGGTGGTGAACGTAACGCGCTACGAAGCTGGAGGTCGTAGGTTTGAACTCCTGTCAAGGAGGATTAAAACCTTATCAAATGGGGGAACTTAAAGGTCGGAAAGGCAATTTTGGGACACCCCAAACCCATTTTTCAGTCAGAACCAGAAAAATACACTGGAAAGACAACAGCAGAAGTGAAAATGGAGCAATGGAGGTGGGCTGTGATTCCGAGAAAAAACTGTTTTGCACAAGTTTCGGGAATTGCAAATGTTTGAAAATTCTAGCTCTATCATTTGATTGGTTTGGCCTTCTTTACTTCGCTTTCTGTTACTTTTAGCTGATTGCAAATATGAGGATGAAAGATGATATGATGAAATTGATAAAGGTACGTCGATCGTCTCAGCATTGTCTCCCCTTGTATTTTGAAAAGCTTCGAATAAATTTTTGAAAATGAGATACTGATTTTGTTTCCTGGACGTCCATTAATACAACATGTCAGAAGTTTCGGGGGGAGGGAGGTTGAACCTTTGAACATCCAAAGTCCCTCTCTAAATACGGCCATGTGCTGTGACACTGGACAAAGATTTTATGTACATAACACGCCATACAAAAGTCCATCCTTTGTCACATTAATTCTTATAAACAATAGATGAAGAGGAAAAGTGAAAGTTCTTGTACTAAATTTGTCCTCGGAAATTTAGGAAAAATAAATTCGATTTAAGATGAAAATGAAATCGTACCGGCATCATTTTATAAATGGAAGTTAAATAAAAACTCCATTACGCTGGGGATGGGAGCTCAAGCACGCATCCAATAGATAACATTAATCACTCACATACAGCTCCTACTTTATGCGGCAGCGGTAACAAATCATATAAATTACTTGAATGTCTTATCACTCGAATACTTTTATTCTCGTTCTTTGTCTTTCAGATGTGCGTATTTTAAGACTGTTATTGCTTTTATTTTCCGTTACCTACGGAAATCTTTCTAGCACACATGTAGACACTCCAGGAAAGGAAATATATGTCTCTCCAAGAACTTCAAGTGGCAATGGCATCTGAAATTATACGATTTGGTCTTAATTGATTTCATATTTTAATTTTCGCTCTCAACGCCATCATCGACCGAGTATTTACTTTCTGAACACATAGCACGTGTACCAGTACTGCATACCATATTTTGATAAACCATGCTCTAGTGGTAGGTTTTACCCCCATTGACCAAGAAAATACATTCTTTATGTAGACACTTGGAAGTTTTGGTATTTAGTTCCTTCCTTTAATTATACATCTCTCCAGATTTACAGTTCCTATACGGATATAAACATAAGCTTATTGGAGATGAAAGAAAGTTAGAATCCTTTCCCTGTACTCATTGGGTAGAACGAGGCACTAAAAAGTTAACATATTTGCCCTATGATAATATATATAAGTCATGTCATTCCATGTCAGTTCAACCAAGTAAAAAAAGAGGTTTTGGAACCTATACTCTCAGATTTTGATGAAACTTGGCACATTTAATCCTTTCATGCTGGTGAGAAACTACATTTTTTTTCTCTAACTTGTCTGGTTTCATTTCTACAGTTTCTCAAACTTTCAGTGATTCATCCTTTCCTCTGTTCCCAAAGCCTCCAAGTGAGCTGCACTGTCTTCGAAAAATAATTCTATCTCCCTAACAAATATTCAATCTTTTTGAAATTTCACAACAATGATAACCAAGTAATAAGAATTCCACTTATATTTTAGTAGGCAATTAAATTAATAAAATAGTATTATTATCTAATTTTTTGGGACCGAAAACTTGGTTTACTAAAATTTCAATTATCATCAAGAGGGAAAGGTGCAACACCAACACAAGTATTTTTGTAATGAACTTATAAGATCTAACTTACCCAGAGACAAAATTGATAGCTTTTTCTTTCCTTCTGAAAATATGACAACTTATTTCTGAAAATTTTTGAAAACGGCTACCGGATTTTATATTTTTCAAATTAATTTAAAATCTAAGATTCTAATTCAAAATATCATTGAAGTAAATGTTTAGAGCATACAATTTTAAATAATGTTTTCCTGGATGCACAGAGGGCTGGGCACGGGGGAGGGGGGGCCGTGCCACCATCCCTGGAAAATGAAGGTCAACCAAAAATTACGCATTTTACACACATTCAGACCTCTCCGATGGTGCAGTCGTAGCGTCGTTGCCTTCTAATCAAGGGGTCCCTGGTTCGATACCCGGTGGAGGTACATATAGTGGTTCGGATCTCACTTTAAACTGTAGATCCAGTCCCGATTAGCCTTACTGTGAATAAAGTGGACTTGAGACACCAAATCAATGAAATCAGTTCACACGCATCCTTTTCTTTCAGTCACAGTCGTTTGTGTATATTATTAAAAGGGTATTGCAGGGACATGATAACTTCATATCTACAGAGTGTTTCTTTCAGGGGGCAACACTGTTGTGTAGGAATATGCCTCATTTACACCCCTCTCCCCCACCAAAATAAAAGTCCTGCTGATGTCCATGAATTGTTCTTATTAATTATTAGATTGAAAGCATGTCCTTATAATATCTTATATTGTTTTTTTTACATTTATTAGTAAAAAGACACATTTTAAAAAGTAGTTGATATTCTAACTTTTAATACACGGAATGAAATGAATGAGAAATATACTTTTCATTATAAGTTGTAGATTAAATAGCTTTGGTGACTTTGATGATAAAAATACTTAGTTCCCTTGGCCATCCACATTCATTTCTTTGCATACGAATATTCCAAAAATCTATTCCATGACAGTTTGCGAATATTTTGGGATGAATATTGTTTGTTGATGTATGATCAGATGTGATAATAGGAATAATGATACTACTACGACATTGGACAGGCTCGTGTGATGCTCTTTATTGTCTTATGTTTGTAGCAGTAACGTGCGGTGACGTCGACACTTGGGGTAGCAGTCAGTGGCGTGCTCAAGGTGGTGGGGTTGGTGTGGGTCACACCCCTCCTCCCTTTAGCTCCAGTATTCCTAAAAAATAGAATGTCAATAACAGGAAAAGATTACAAAATGATGAATGAGTACTAAAAAAAGTACACGTACACCCCACCCACATTCGAAAATAAAAAACGCTTTGATTTGATTACTAAGCCAGAGATCCTAGGTTCGAATCTCAGCTTGGCCATTGGTATTCTTTGTGTGTGTCCCTTCATCAATTTTATCGTATCATCATCGCGATTAGCCAAAAGTGGCGGAAAAACGAAGTAAAATAAACCAAATCGAGCAATCAATCAATGATTTGATTTGATTTTTGTTACTTAGCGTCGCTTTTTTGTCACATTTGGTTAATTGCGAAGATGATACGATAAAATTAATGAAGGGACAAACACAAAGAACACCCATGCCCAGGTCGGGGTTCGAACCCGGAACTCCGGGCGTCATAGCGCGCTGTGATAACCACTCCCGCACAGTTGGTTGATTTGGTGTTTTAAGTCCACTTTATGCACAGAAACAAAACAGGAAACAAAACACACTTCTTTGTAGTTTCTTCAATAATATTCATTTGTCTTTTTCAGTTCTGAGATACATTTTTCATTCCAAATTATTTCATTATTCGCACTCATCACGGGTTCGAATCCTGGCCTGGATTATTCATATGAGGTCCCTTCATCAATTTCATCATACCATCAAGGTAAAGGTAAAGTGCTCCCCTGTGCTTAGCACCACGCCATGAAGGCGTATAGGGGGTGTGGGGGTAACGCCCCACACTTTTTTGATCCGGTCGTGAGTGGGGCTGATGTGATCAGCATCACGCCCCTGACCGCCTTTACCCCCCAGGGTTTCCCCCAGGTATCCATGTTATTCGACGCTGGGTGGGCGCCGGGGCCGCTTCCAACGTTAGAAAAGTTCCCGGATTTGAACCGGGGATCGAACCCGGGACCTTGAGCATGATAGACGCGTTACCGACTGAGCCACCGCGGCCACCTATCATATCATCACTCATCCTCATTTTCGCAATAACCAAATGTGGCAGAAAAGCGAAGTAAAATAAACCAATCCAACAACAATATGAACGCGCGTCCTCTTGGCCAAATAAATACATCCGTATTTATGACTGTTAGAGACCAAGAGTAGTATATTTAAATAAAACACTACTAAAAGGAGAATGAGAGAGAGCCCGAGCACATATTTGTAATTTAATCATTATATATTCCATACTTGAAAAAAAAGAAAGAAAGCATAACATTATTGTCTGCACATAACACGTTCCTATTTCATAAATAAAAAAAAACTACATCCCATATTATACTTACATATTGTACAACGTGTAAAATGTTGTGTAAATACAGAGAACTTCAGAAAATTTTACCCTGAGTTCTTTAGAGGACCTACAAAAAAATCTATGAGAAACCAATCCCCTATCTGTCCTATAGGAGATAGACTGGGGGACCTGAAAGCACGGGCTTTCAACAATTGCAGCGGGGAGAGGGGGCAAGGGAGGTAGAGGTAGAAATCTTCCTTTTCTTTAGCGCGGCCGTTTCTACCTGGAAACTGGTCAGGCGGAAGAAGAGCGAGCTAGGGTATCCAGCCAGCTTTGCCCGCGGAGAACACCGATGGACGAGAAGAGCGTGGAAAAAAAGGTGTTGCATATAAGCTGTGGTGGCTTTAACAAGACAATAAATATTATGATTTGAATATAATTCGAGATGTGAGATTGATTGATCTATCTCTGCTAGACTAGCTACTCCTCAGTGCACGTCACTGGTCTGTAGTCATATATTTTGTTAAATTGCAGCATATTTTAATGTTGCTTATTACGTGATTTATGCATATTGTTAATGTAATTCGTTCATTTGGACCGATTTTTAACCCATGCTAGTTGATAGATGAGGGGGAAGAACTAGCTCCCCACCCACAACCCTCACCCTCATACACACGGAGATATAGAGAGGGGGTTAACAACATTGTAAGGGCACCCTTACATACAATTTCAGTAGAAGCATTTTAAAAATGATGTTTCGGATAGTCAATATGTTTCGAGCATATTACAAATATTTTCATTTTGTGGCATTCAATTTCTCCTCTATTGAATGGCTTTGCTGGTTCCAGTGGCGGCGATTGGGTTCCAAAACTGGGGATGGCAAGGTGCCAATACTGAGGGGGCAAGGACAGTTTACTATCTCTTGGTAGAGAACGTTTAGCATAGTGCGGGGGCAAAAGTGTCAAAAATGGGGGGGAGTTAACTGACCCCCTTGCCCCCTAATCGCCGACACTGTCTGGTTCTGTGCAGTGAAAGTACTATGAGGTAGGTTTTATTATTTATTTTAACTTACACGGTCCATACTTTGGGATCCAATATCTCCTGTTATTTGTGATTTCTGCACTCGGAAACACATTTTATACGTATTACATCATAGTATAAATCTATTGAGTGCCTTTCCGATGGCGCAGTGGTAGTGTCATCGCCTTGTAATTAAGGGGTCTCGAGTTATAAACTCGGCGGAGGCACATATCGGATCCTACTTTAAACTGTACGTCCAGTTCCGATTAGCTACTGTGCATAAAATGGACTTAAAACACCAAATAAATCAATCAAATCATTCAATCTAAATCTATTGATTAAAAATTTGACATAAATCATTCTCGAGGGGTATTGTCGGTCAAGGCTCAAGGGTCCTGGACATAACCACTCCTAAACCACCCACTCTAATATAAGTAATTCTAAGGGTATGCTTTCAGTCAAATAACCAATAATCATGGGCATACGCAGATTTTATTTTTGCGTGGAAGGATTGTAATCGAGGAATATTCCCCCATAATAGTGCCGCACCCTGAAAGAAACACTCCGTCGATATGAAGCATTGATTGGAAGCAACTAGTTACAAGTAACAGTTACTTTACGACACTTAAATTGCAAACTTGAATATTTGTGACGTGGGACAAGAGCTACATTTGGCAACTTTTAAAGATTGCCGTGGAATCACCTAAGCCAAATTTTCAAGGCTGACTGAAAGCACAGACGCCAACTATCTCCTCGTTTCCTTGTTAATAGAGCAGGGGAGGGGGAGAGCGCATTTAATCCTTCCCAGGACCAGAATCTGTGGCCAGGCAGTGTTGCCAACAGCACGAGAGAAAAACGGGCTAAATCGCACCCAGAATGGAGCTAAAATTCACATCCAAGGGGCTAGATTTACTAATCTTGGATGTTTTGGTGCAAAATTTCTGAAACTCAAGAACCACCACTAATCAACTGTCAAGATAAGGGGCATACGCTCAACTAAATTAAATTTTCTTACCTTAAATAATTCATTTCCCCCGTAAATTGTGGTGCAGTAAATTACACAAAAGCATTACACATTTTCCGCATATTCGTCCTTCATATATATGCACAATCACACACACACACACGACCGCACGCACGATCTAGTCTCTGGTCGAACCTCACTGTTACGAACGATTCGTCGCTTCCGCATCGCATTTCTGTGAACTTTCAAGGACCAGATGCAATACAACTGAACGAATATTCGCATTTTCTGGAATCAAAGCTATCCGTAATTCGCCTCGGGCTACACAGCGTATCAAAACCAGAAACAAGGGGATAAAGTGACAATGTGCACCTGCTACCTGCTCCCCAGGACGAGCTTGCAGGTGCAGAGGAGGGTCGGTTAAGTGAATTCTTCTTTGTAGTTTACTGAAAATACCATAAAACATTTCATTACTGAAAGGGCTAGATTTGTAGCAAGATTTCTCTCTGTAGGGCTAAAAAGCCCCTTGGGGCTTTTGCTGAATTTTGGGGCTGAGTACGTACTCAAAAGGGCCAGTTCTGGCCCCAAAAGGGCTAACTTGGCAACACTGTGGCCAGGTCTCTTGTCTTGACAAAGATTTCCAGATATAAACGTTCCTCATACTGAGAATGGAATCTGCTTCAGAAAGTCGCCTAAGGGGTAACAAACAGGTCCACTCGGTTCATAGCTGCAGAACAACGAGCCCCTTTATTTGATCTGTGATAGTGATAGAGAATGCAAATACTTTGTTGCTGATTTTCTGCAGTGGCAAATGGCTACTGCTCGCAAACCAAAATCCGCGAATGAACATAGCCACACCTACAGGCATGTTGTGAACATGGATGTTAAATAGTTCTTTATTATTTCGATTTCCTTTTTGAAGTTATATTGTTCGTCTACACGCAGTGTATGCTTGCTTATAGACTGAAGGGACCTGTGTCGCTTGTCGCTTCGATAGCGAAGAGACAGGCAACAAGCGAAACGGAAGTTTCAAGCCGAAACGACAAGCGACACTTCAGTCAATCTGCATGCACTCGCCACGAGACAAACTGGGGCAGAAGACGGTATTCAGTCCGAGCATCAAACGTCAGTTCGAAAGGTTTCATGTATTATTAAGGGTTCGTTTCCAGCGACACGCATTGCTTGTCGTCTGTGAAGGGACAAACGATAAGAAAGAATTCATCGCCTATTCCAATAGACCGAGCGACACGTAAGCGACAAGCGACACCTGTAGCTTCTCGTGTCGCCTCAGTTCGAAAGACTGTGTTTATTTTTGAAGATTGTTTTCCAAAAGATACATGTTGCATGTCGCTTCGGTCTGAAAGTTCAATAAATGAGTGTTTCTTTTTTTCATTATTGCTATTGAATTCTTATAAGAACTTCTATGCACTGTGGAAATGGATTGTTTTCTTCAAATTCTAATCTTGCCGCTGTAAAGAAACAAAAAAATATATTTTTAAATGTGTGTAGTGCGAACGCAAAACCTATCCAGAACTGCAATATTTAGTACAATACACAAAAGAAAGGATTTCCTAAAAGCTTCATAAAATGTTTCTCGTGCATTAGAAACGGGAACTTTTAAAAGAATAAGCAAATAATATATTTTTTTAAAGAAGCAAAGGCCTCAATTTTCTTTATACAGTTTACAATATTTTCTTGAACTGCCCATTCCCTAGCACAATAATTTTCACAAAAACTGAATCTGTATTGTATGAATTGCATTTGTATTTGGAGTTTTAACACAACATACAATTAATAACCTTGAATAAATTGAAAAATGGGAAATAACGATGGGTTACTTCCAATTATTAAAAAGTATTTAAAAAAGTTTAGATATTCGTTCATTACTCTTTGTACCTTATCCTTTTTTAGACGTAATGAACGCTGGCCTGGGTTTCCAAAGAAACTACGTTTTTCCAAGTAAATAAATGTTTGCAAATGTTTAATGTTTTTTGTTTGTAATTCTTCTAGACGGGACGAGACTTTTCACGAGCCGTCTTGTATTGTCTCGTGTCTCATCGCAACAGTGAGACGTGACAGGCATTCAGTTTCATTTCGAATTTCAAAAAGCTTGTCCCGTATCGTGTCTCATTTCGTGAGCAACACTATAGATCATGTATATATTTTATTTATTTTAATCAATTGCAAAGTAAATCCGTCAGTGGCAGCCATGGCCTTGTGCAGCTCAGTTTTATAAATTCGGGATAAAATTATCCTTTTCCGAGGATTAGTTGTGTCGAAATGTACAAAAATGTTAAGAAAATTTGTTTGTCTCGTCCTCTATACGCTGTGAAAGTTTGTGCATCGACATGCTGTGTATGTTTCTTATGCTACAGACTTGAGACGAGACCGAAATTTTTCCCCTCGAGATCGAGATTGGTGCTTACAACTAGAGCCGAGATTATGCTAAGTCTTGTCTCATCTCGATACCAGCTTATAAGATTCCTAATTCCAATAAAAAATTTACAATGAGTTTGTAGTATATTGTAGTATATTGAATTAACAAATGAAAATTATATTAAAGAGGGAATAAAAAGTAGGCTTAATTCAGGAAATGCATGTTACTTCTCCCTTCATAAACTTTTGTCTTCTCGTTTAATATCTAAGAAACTAAAAGTTAAAATATACAAAACAGTAATTTTGCCTGTAGTATTATATGGATGTGAAACTTGGTCCTTTACATTGAAAGAGGAACATAAATTGAGAGTATTTGAAAATAAGATCCTTAGGAAAATATTTGGACCTAAAAGGAATGAGGAGACAGGTGAGTGGAGAAAGTTACATAATTTAGAACTACATAATTTATATTCATGTCCAGATATTATTAGAATAATTAAATCAAGAAGACTTAGGTGGGCAGGCCATATGGCACGAATGGGAGAGGAAAGAGGAGTTTACAGGATTCTTGTTGGGAAACCTGATGGTAAGAGACCTGTAGGAAGGCCAAGACGACGATGGAGAGACAACGTTGAGATGGACCTAAGGGAAATCGGTAGAAATGGAAAAGAGTATATAGAACTTGCTCAAGATAGGGAAAATGGAAGGCCTGTGTTGCTGCAGCCATGAACCTTCGGGTTTAAGAAGGCTAGGGAGTTAGTTAGTTAGTTAGTATATTGAAGGAAATTATTATGACATGTTATTTATTGTTGTTATGGGAATTCGAAAAGAGGTTTTCTTATTTGAAACTCAATCCCCCCTCTCCACTAGAAATAATTGATAATTTGTCCCCTCTCTACAGGAATACTTTCCGCCTCTAATGAATAATATAAATATATGAAGACTTATACAATTAAGA
This sequence comes from Lepisma saccharinum, assembly GCF_977018435.1. Lineage (NCBI taxonomy): Eukaryota > Metazoa > Arthropoda > Insecta > Zygentoma > Lepismatidae > Lepisma > Lepisma saccharinum. Next base: position 75,300 of record NW_028143159.1, read on the forward strand.
CTTATTAAAACTTCCGAACCAGACAGAAGCATAAATAAAATGCATGTAAGTCTTCACATATTAGTTTATTCCAATTAATGATTTTTAAAACAAGTAACTCAGTTACTTTTTAACTGTAACTGTTTTAAAAAAGTCACTTTCCGAACCCTGCATATGTCCCTGCGATATCCATTTAATAATAAACGCAAATGACTGTGTCAAATAAAATTATATATGTGAAATATATCCTGTGCCCCGCCTTCTGGGAATTATTTACAATTTTATACTCTAAAAAATTGCTTCAATGATATTTTGAAGCTAAAATCTTAGATTTTAAGTTAATTTGAATAATATATACTCCGGTAGCCATTTTTAAAAAAAAATCAGAAATAAGTTGTCAAATTTTCAGAAGGAATGAAAAAGTTATCAATTTTATTTCTGGTTAAGTTAGATCATATAATAATAATAATCCTATAGCGCAACAGTCCAATATCGGGCCAAGGCTTACCTATCGACTGCTGGCCTCCCTCCCACGCGAGCCACCCAGGGGGCGTGGACATCTGCAGCCAGACTAGGGGGACGGGTGGTCAGTCCGACCGACCCCCAGCCGTTGTAGGACTTCGCGACCGGATTACGCTCACTCGGAGCTCCCCAATTTCCTCACGAGGGTGGGTTGCCACCGGCCCTATACGTATACCGCGTTTGGTAGAACCTGTCCCGGTTCCCGCGCTAGTTGCTCCCTGGCTTTTCTCGGTGTTGGGGAAAGTCAAAGCCAGGCAGCCAATTAAAATACACAACGTCGCAACAGCGTCTACGTAAGCGCCTCACTTCTGGCTTCCATTCGCTCCTCGCTGCCCCGCAGACGATTTTTTCCTCCTTTCTCATTGGCACCGAAACTGTCGAGCGCTCCCTAGCGCGGGAAGCGGGACAGGTTCTACCAAACGCGGTATAGGCCGAATAAATTCCGACCAGAGCCGGATTCGAACCTACGCCGTCCCGCAGCGAACGATCTCAAGACGAGTGAACCCGCTCGGCTACGGAGGAGGACAAGTTAGATCATATAAGTTCATTATAAAAATACTTGTGTTGATGTTGCACCTTTCCCTCTCAACGATAATTGAAATTTTAGTAAATCATGTTTTCGGTCCAAAGAAAAATAGAAAATACTATTTTATTAATTCATTAGTGTACTAAAATATAAATGTGAACTGTTAAAATATATTTTTCTGGAATCCTTATTGTTTGGTTAACATTGTCGTAAAGTTTACAAAAGATTGAATAATTTTAAGAGGGATAGAATTATTTCTCCAAGGCAGCGCAGTTCATACTTGGAGGCTATGTGAACGGAAGAAAGGATGAATCACTGAAAGTTAGAGGGGTTATAAATATGAAACCAGGCAAGTAAGACACAAAAGAAAAGGTCGTTTCTCACCACCATGAAAGGATTAAATTTGTCAAATTTCATCAAACTTTGAGATCATGGGTAGCATGGTCTGGTTGAATTGACTTGGAATGACCCATAAACCTTCCAAATATACTCAGAAGGGACACAGATTTCTAAGCACTAAAGCACATTTAAAACACGGATTTTAAAAGATGAAACAAATTTGAAAATAATAATAATAATAATAAAACGAAGGCATGTGTTTTTCAACATTGATTATTTTTGTTTAAAAAATCATGGCTAGAAGTTAGTTGGTACCTGTGTGTGGTTTTACTATACATATGGCTTCAAATATTTCCGAATATTACTACCCTTATAAGGTCTTTATCCATTAAGGGCTTTAAACATATTGGATTGTTTTTCTGTGTCTAAGTAAAGCTTTTATAGTCAAGTGAAAATATCTGCCGTTAAATAAAGTACCAGCAGTCTTTCCTTCCCACGGACGCTTTCTATGAATCATCCAGCGCATTCTTCATGGTTCCATAGGCACGCACACTGTCTACCAGCAGGGTGGAATGTGCAGGTAATTCTTAGAATTAGGCTTCAATTTCATTAATGCCTTAATGCCTCAGAAATAGACATTTGACGCTCATAGAAATTTGTACGAGATCATCACGAATAAATCGTAATATCTCTTTTTGAGCTTCAATTCCATTCGATGTCAGGTCAAATAGTATTTGATGTAAGTTACAACGGGAAAAAAATATTATCGAAAAATTGATATATTATATTGGGTGAAGTAAAGTAAAAACAAACAAAAGTAAAGTGTTCCCCTGTGCTTAGCACCACGCCATGATCCGATCGTGAGTGGGATGTGATCAGCATCACGCCCCTGACCGCCTTTTCCCCCAGGGTTTCCCCCAGGTACCCATGTTATCCGACGCTGGGTGGGCGCCGGGGCCGCTTACAACGTTAGAAAAGTTCCCTGATTTGAACCGGTCGGGGATCGAACCCGGGACCTTTAGCATGGTAGTCAGACGCGTTACCGACTGAGCCACCTCGGCTTATTGGGCGAAGGAAATTTATAAAACAAAAATAAATTTAATTTAATCCTATCTCCTCGTGTCTCGATCTGCCCCGCCATAACCCTCACCCTCCATCGCCCTCCACCACCCTCCACTTGCCCTCACCCTCCAACACCCTCCACTTGCCCTCACCCTCCAACACCCTCCACTTGCCCTCACTCCGCACGCCCTCACCATCTGAGAGTGCAGTCGCCCTCCACCACCCTCACCCTCCGTGATCGCTTTCGCCCTCGCCCTCCACCGCCCTCACTCTCCGAGATCGCAGTCACCCTCGCCCTCCACCGCCCTCACCCTCCGAGATCGCAGTCGCCCTCGCCCTCCACCGCCCTCACCCTCCGAGATCGCTCTCGCCCTCGCCCTCCATCGCCCTCATCTTCCGAGATCGCAGTCGCCCTCGCCCTCCACCGCCCTCACCCTCCGAGATCTCAGTCGCCCTCGCCCTCCATCGCCCTCACCCTCCGAGATCGCAGTCGCCCTCGCCTTCCATCGCCCTCACCCTCCGAGATCGCTCTCGCCCTCGCTCTCCACCGCCCTCACCCTCCGAGATCGCAGTTGCCATCGCCCTCCACCGCCCTCACCCTCCGATATCGCTCTCGCCCTCGCCCTCCACCGCCCTCACCCTCCGAGATCGCAGTCGCCCTCGCCCTCCACCGCCCTCACCCTCCGAGATCGCACATCGCCCTCGCCCTCCACCGCCCTCACCCTCCGAGATCGTTCTTGCCCTCGCCCTCCACCGCCCTCACCCTCCGAGATCGCAGTCGCCCTCGCCCTCCACCGCCCTCACTCTCCGAGATCGCAGTCACCCTCGCCCTCCACCGCCCTCACCCTCCGAGATCGCAGTCGCCCTCGCCCTCCACCGCCCTCACCCTCCGAGATCGCACATCGCCCTCGCCCTCCACCGCCCTCACCCTCCGAGATCGCAGTCGCCCTCGCCCTCCACCGCCCTCACCCTCCGAGATCGCTCTCGCCCTCGCCCTCCACCGCCCTCACCCTCCGAGATCGCACATCGCCCTCGCCCTCCACCGCCCTCACCCTCCGAGATCGTTCTTGCCCTCGCCCTCCACCGCCCTCACCCTCCGAGATCGCAGTCGCCCTCGCCCTCCACCGCCCTCACCCTCCGATATCGCTCTCGCCCTCGCCCTCCACCGCCCTCACCCTCCGAGATCGCAGTCGCCCTCGCCCTCCACCGCCCTCACCCTCCGAGATCGCACATCGCCCTCGCCCTACACCGCCCTCACCCTCCGAGATCGCAGTCGCCCTCGCCCTCCACCCGCCCTCACCCTCCGAGATCGCACATCGCCCTCGCCCTCCACCGCCCTCACCCTCCGAGATCGCAGTCGCCCTCGCCCTCCACCGCTCTCACCCTCCGAGATCGCAGTCGCCCTCGCCCTCCATCGCCCTCACCCTCCGAGATAGCTCTCGCCCTCACCCTCCACCGCCCTCACCCTCCGAGATCGCTCTCGCCCTCACCCTCCACCGCCCTCACCCTCACAAGTCTTCCGGAGGGTGAGGGTGAGGGTGAGGTCTGTCCTCACGAGGGTCGCCCTCCGGAGGGTGAACACCTCTGGTAGCAGACAAGGCCATCACGCAAACTTGTTTCCGGCAAGCTTTCTGTTGGAGTCTTGGCAGTTTGTGGAAGGATTTTGTGTTCCTATCACCCCCCCTCTAGGCCTCTCTCTCTCTCTCTCTCTCTCTCTATCTATCTTTCTCTCTCTCTTTCTCTCTCTCTCTCTCTCTCCCCTTGTGTTTGTGTGTGTGCGCGCGTGCTCGACACCTGTTTCATTTTATTTGTATTGCATTGACTAATTGCTGGCCGGACTGGGAATGAACTAGGTTAGCAATGGAGACATACTGAATGATCAAAAATACAAAAACTCCTGGCATAAGTAGTTAGTAGTAGTAAAGGTAAAGTTCGTTGAGCGTATAGAACCGTGGCATGAAGGCACATTTAAGGGATGTGCCAGTAGGGCGCCGTATATTCTCGAATCCGGCCATTTTGATGGTCATATGATCAGCACCATGCTCCAGCCGTCTTTACTCCCCAGGGATGTAGTAGAAACGATTTTGATTTGATTCTTTATTTTATTTCGCTTTTTGTGCCATTTTTGGCTAATTTGCGAAGATGGGAATGAGGGATGGTATGATGAAATTGATGAATGGACACTCAGAAACATCCATGCCCACGCCAGGATTCGAACTCGGGACCCCTAGCGTCGTAGCGTGATATGTTAACCACTCCGCCACACGGGCCGGCTAGTAGAAACGAGAAAATAAAAAAAATACATTCTGCGTATGTGACAGTATTTTTTTGGATATTGTCTTGGAAGTATCTGTTAACATCCTAACCTGCAATTTTGTTTAAGGATAAAACTAGTTGAAGGCCGCGAGTGTTCCTGAGAAGTAATGAGCATATCACATATCACATAATGCGCAATAGTTTAGCTTGGGTTTTTCGAGGAGAAAAAAGAAGGATATACAAATCAATTCTACGAATGCTTACGTCATTGTCACCATGGAGTGCATTTTGCACACTAACGAGGATCTGGCGTCTAGACATAAGGCCCGTATAATGGTCTGTGGGGTTTGGACTGTGTCCTATCCATCTACGTTTGTAGTTGTCCTTTCACAAACTTCATCATAACACACCTTTCATCCTTATCTTTGTGATTACCCAAAAGTGGAAGAAAAGTGAAATAAAATAAATAAATAAATCTGTTATTGTGTACCTGCGTTTTTCATTTTTTCTTCATGACCGAAAATTAATGTTTCACTGATGTAATGCATCATTATAATCATGTGAATTATTTTCCGTCATCATCGTGTGTTTAATCATTCCTTAAATAATAGACTCTAACGCTGTTGTCCTTAGTGTAATTGATATTATTGTGTGGAAGTTTTGATGTAGGCAAAAGAATGGTTAAGAATAAATATCAATTGATTGTTCGAAATTTATATAAATATAACAACTCCGACGTGACGAATATTAACTGTTCTTAGTTCGATGTCAAAGAACGATTTCTCCTAATTAAAAGGATTCCGGCCTCCGTGGTAGAGTGGTTAGCACAGCTTGATTAATCACCGGCCTTGGCATTGTGTTCATTCGGTGTTCATTGTGAATGTCCCTTCATTAATTTCATCATTTCATCGACCATCCTCATCGTCGCGTTTAGCCAAAAGTGACACAAGAAACGAATTAAAATAAGGCAAATCAATCAATCAATAAAACATAGGGTCTCCAGTTTCATAGGGCAGTATGAAAAGCACTCTGTCATGGAGGCCCTCAAAATTGAAATAATAATTGCAACAGAAAACCTGATATAAGAGTATTTTAAGAGTTTAGGCATATTAACAATTCACGTCAACAAACAACACTTTCACCTGTATTGTGTGATATATGGTTCTGCCCTAACACTTCATTGATTAATTTGTTTTTATTTTACTTAGCTTTTTGTGCTACTTTTGGCTTATTTGCGAAGATGGGGATGAGTGATATGATGAAATTGATAAATGGACACTCACAAACATCCATGCCCAGGTCGGGATTCGAAACCGGAACACCTGGTCCTGAGATTTCGGCCTGTCTATGGAACCGATGGCCATCCACAGTCGTGAGGGAATTGGGGAGCTAAAAATGAGTAGCGTGACTCGGTCACGGAAACCTACAACGACTGAAGGCTTGTCTTGATGACCACACGTCACCCCATAATTCCCACCTCGGCAGGTGGATGTGAGGTCGGCAGTCGGTAGGTAGGACCTGGCCCTCACGGAGAGAGAGAGAGAGAGAGAGAGAGAGAGAGAGAGAGAGAGAGAGAGAGAGAGAGAGAGAGAGAGAGAGAGAGAGAGAGAGAGAGAGAGAGAGAGAGAGAGAGAGAGAGAGAGAGAGGGGGGTAGAGACAGGCAGGGAGGGGGTTTTGGTAGGAACACAAAATCCTTCCACAAACTGCCAAGACTCCAACAGAAAGCTTGCCGGGAACAAGTTTGCGTGATGGCCTTGTCTGCTACTGCCCTCCCCCACTTTCTTATCTATACAGGAGCAATGAAGAGTTTCCAACTCGCTTCGGAGTTCGTAGGAAAAGGGAAGTACATTTCATTTTATTCCGTCTGTACTGTTGCGTCGTCCTTAGGCGGAGTGGGGGGCCTCCACATATTACACAACCAACTCTTCTTTGACATTTACCTCTAGAGAACAATATTAGTAGTACTTAACGCGACATCAGCAATTATTGTTTTCGACTATAACACAGGAACATAAAAAGCAACAAAAAAACAAATTATGCAGTACTTTGTAGTATGCAAAGAAGCTGAAAGAATGCGTGCGACAAAAGATATTCCATTGGACTGATTGTAGATTAATATATTTTCACCACTAAATACATTTGACTATACAATTTATTCATGAAATATATACGACTGTAGTGACATCCGAATTTTATTAATTATTAACAAGAACAGTTTATTTTCCCTTGATACCATGGTCGTCGCCAGAAATTTTTGCGGGGGAGGGCGGGCAAATTATTAAATTTGAATAGCATAAAAAATAACAATGAATATTATTACCACGGTTATTAATGTCATTATACAATAATAAATAATATAAACTAATACAAACAAATTTTGTTCGAAATAAAAATAATAATAATAATAGCCTAATAATAATTATTATTATTATTACTATATAAATGTGGATACTCGATCCACAAGACGAGTGAATACCAGCACAACTATTTTCCATGATTTCTTTTGCATTTTATGCAGTTAGTATCTGAATGCATTTTGATATTAACTTTTGGACGTCTCGTTCAAGAAAAGGCTTTAAATTATAGGGGGATATTTTTAATGAAGTTTGTTGTGTGACCTCTCACCTGCAACTGTAATTATTAGAATTTTCAAAAATGTGGAACCATTTGTTCTTTTGATGAAATGGTAGAATATAACCTTGTTTCTGTATTTTTCACTCAATGTTTTCGATCCAATGAATTTTTACTTTGATTATTCTATTCGAACACTAACTAAATGAACTTTTTCTTTTCTTAACAATAAGAGGAACAAACTTTCGGCTTTCTTGTATCTTTAAATGAACGATGTCAACTTTCAGGGGGTCCACCGACCCGTTCGACTCTCCCCCCTCCCGACGCCTATGCTTGATACATAAGGTTTAGCATAGTATGGGAGCAAAAGTGGCAAAAAGTAGGGGGGCAAATGTTTCCCCTCGCACCCCTAATCGCCGCCACTGGTTTTGGTGTATAATATCAAAATATACCGGGTGTCCCAGAAGTCTTTCCCTGATTACAAACTTTATTCATATCCGCTATATGCAATGTAGAAATGTGAAAGTGGTGCCAAAATGTTGGAAAACTAACCATTTTTTTTGTTCAAGGTTTCAGTAATGTGGCTGTAGCGTAGCAGTGTCAGTGTCCAGGAAACCGGAAATGTTCACAAATCAGGAAAAAGCTCAGTGTGTCCCCTGGTATCACGAGACCTGGTCACCAATAACAGTGCAGAGGAACTTTCAAACAACGTATGGAAAGATGCCGCCCGATGTCGAGAGCATTAAGTCGTGGTATGACAAGTTCAAGACCACAGAATCTGTTGCTGACTTACCGAGAAGTGGCCGACCATCAACCACAGCGATTTCAAACAACTTAAAACTTGAGCCAAAATGTTATCTTCATGATATCTTACACAAACTTTTATTGTTTCTTGCATACAAAGTGCAAATTGTACAGGCTTTGTTGCCTAATGATACCAGGGGACACACTGAGCTTTTTCCTGATTTGTGAACATTTCCGGTTTTCTGGGCACTGACACTGCTACACTACAGCCACGTTACTGAAACCTGGAACAAAGAAACTTGGTTAGCTTTCCAACATTTTGGCACCACTTTCACATCTCTACATTGCATATAGCGGATATGAATAAAGTTTTTAATCAGGGAAAGACTTCTGGGATAAGAAAAAACAGCTTTTCGGAGGCCATCTACTATATTCTCCACATAGCTTTCTTCCTCTCGTGGCCTTCGCCACAAGCACTACCCAATCACGTGAAAGTTCCGGAGTGGCCCCCTCCATGTAGCAGTGATTTCTTCTTGCAATTAGCCGTAATTTTGTGTAAGTATCGAAACGTATTCTTTATGTAGGTTAGGTAAAAAACTCGCTAAGCCACCATTTCGATCTCGCCACGCAACGATCGGATTCCAGTGGTTTTCAGATTTGCGTGTCGACATGGACGTGTCCCTTCACCAATTTCTCATCCTTATCCTCGACATTAGACTAAAGAGGTAGAAAACAAGAAGAAATATAAACTACAAACAAGAGAAAACGTATCAGCTTCAAATCTGATTAAAACCATTTTCATTCTTGAATCTATCATATTTCATTGACTAAAAGTCGTGAATTATGATGGCCGTGTAGTCTCATTGTAAATATGACTGTTTTTATATATTTTCTGGAACTTTTTTCTTCAAGGAAAACTATTCATTTCTGAAATAATACTCAAACAAAGAAATTAGAGAAACAACAGACGATTCAATTATTTAAATTAAATACATGGGTTTGTCCCAGCCGATGTTGCCACTCGCTTGAAGAATCTTGGCCTTCGGAAAACATAACAATTGTACTACTTTGTTTTTTTTTATATAAATGTCCCACGTTATTGTGGCAAAATATATAAAATTATATTAAATTATAACAAACTGAACCAAAATTGACGTCACCACGCGCTATGGACTGTGGGATAATTTCACGGAACGTCGGGAATGGCCTACCTAATAAAGATACTTTGTGTCTCGATATAATTTATTAATTTGCAAGCTATTTTTTTTGTTAACAATGGAAAATAATATTTTGGTAGAACATATTTCAATCCAGACTGAAGAATTAGAAACAAATAATGCTATCATATCAATATATTTTTTTTTTGTAAATTATAATAGAGTTTGAATAAGTTGCCAATAATTACAAAATTATTCACACGTGTATACATCGTATTATGTACAAGTTTGATAGCATGAGAACTGTCTTATCTTAATTTCATATATATATTTTCATATCAGTTTCTTGTCAGTGGTTGGTTCTACATTATTGTGTTAGTTGACATTAAAAAAGCGTATACGCTCGTTGGCTGACATGTACCAAAAGAAGACTTCAAAATCGAAAGTGAAGTTTATTCGTAGAAGAGTTATATTTGTCTGACTGCTGGATTCTTTTCAACTGAGCAATAATAAACTCAATCAATGTACATTGACCTAGTTCATGTACTTTAGATTACTAGTACAAGAAATTCCAATTTGATATAAATATTGTTCATTGATTCGCATCTAAAATGAAACGCTATATTGCATATCTTGACATGCTACCGTTGGATTGTATCTAATTGGAAAACAGATTAAAGTCATGTGTGCACAATTAAAACAAGATTTTATTGTGCACATAATTATTATATGAGTACCTGTTATGTAGAACTATGCTTTCATTAACAATAGTTTAAACGCATACATGGTCAATATCGTGAGAAAACACATTTTTTTTTCTGATTAATTACATAACACATGAATGACTTGGAAACTGCAGAAGTCTAAATGACAGAAATACGTATTATAAAATTATAAGCACAATTTCATTGCTTAATGCGCAGAATTATCACTGGGCATATGACTAATACTTTATCGTGAAATATTTGAATATCAATTCAATGCAGAAATATATCAAGGAAATTATACATGGGCCGTCTACATTGTCTCAGGAGATAGCACTCAATGTTGTCTTTTTGGTGTCGTCCCCCAATTTTTTCATTGATTTGTACATCAAAAAGCCATCTTGCTTTATTTTATATATGATTCCACCTTCTTCCAATCTCCCTAACAGTTTGTCAAATATCTTCGTATAAGGTGAATCCTTCTGCATGCCAATTCCAATTATGTAGCGTAATAAATGTTATCTTATCATGTGAAAGTACTTGGCATTGTTGTGTCCTAGTTTGTGCAGCTTGACCACATAAAAGTTTTCAAGTGTCTTGGATAAAGAAGCATATTTACCTTTGAGGAGATTCTTCAATACATTTTCATAGCTAGTCTCACGGTGATATCTACGTGCAAAATTTCTATCTCCGATGATATTTGGGTGTCTTACACTCCCCGAATGGAAAGAGTTTTTACCTTGAACGATAGACTGATTGGAATACAACCATTATTACATTTCAAGTTTTCATTGTAATGTATGGAACAGCACTTGACTTCCACTGTTAAACTTATATCATGGTCTTCATCAACAAAATATGATTAAAGGCTCTGAGTAATGTACCTACCTTGATTATTTTTACTGCTGGGAAGGTGATATTATCCGCCTTCGTTCTCTCACTTAATGTTAAGGTATGTGTATTGAAGTTTACTTGGTATGTCATTGATTTCATGGAGCATCAAGTGAAGTAATCAATATCGTCCAGGTACCTTCGTGTTGTAAAATACATAACTTAATCAGGGCTTACGCATATCGCTTTGTTTATGAAAGAGCACATTCATATTCACGCGCAAGAGCGAGCAGTGTTGGTTTATCTTTGTTCATGCTCCAAGGGTTCCCCATAAGATAGAATAGAATTTCTTTATATTTAAGAAGGCGTGTTTCGGCCTTATCGAACGTTCTTACAACCATCCCTTGTCACAGAAAAAACCGATCGTGATAATACAGTAAAGATAATTATACAATGATAGAATAATACATTGAATTGATTAGAATGAATACTGTAAGGTATAGATATGTAATAAGTAATTAGTATTCTATTGTGTGGGGGGATAAGTATGCGTTACAGGGTGAGCCAAAAGTCTCATTGCCCCAATGTATTTTGCGACGAGGAAAGGTTATGTATCTGAAGTAAATAGAGTATGATAAGAGACGAGACATGTTAGCTGAGGAGGTTACAGACAACAATTTAGTCCAAAATGTCTGTGTGGACACCATCATTTTCATAACAGAGAATTATGTGCTTGCTGTTTGATATAACCCCACGATGCATTATCACACGATGAAAGATCGGGACTTCTGGGAGGCCAGTTCAGAGGTGCTGGTAACTGTGGAGAACCACGTCCAATCCACGAAACATTTCATTAAGATATTCTCGAACGGCAATCGAATAATAGGCTGGTGCTCCATAGTGAGAGGTACATCACTATCTGCACACAACTACTATTACCACTTAGAACTACAACCACTAAGTATCACTACGAACCACTACCACAGCGCAGACTTACATAACTACGGTGTAATGGAACATTTGGCTCACCCTGTATGATGCGTAAGTGCAGGTGTAATTATTATGATTGATGTATGTTAATGTAGTTGTTGGGACAGTACTAATTTCTTTCGTTTTTTTCTTAAAACTTTGATAGCAAATAATGTTTCAATGGTGCAGGCAGTTTGTTCCATTTCCGAATCCCTGTAACGATGAACGACTTGTTTTCAGCTAGCTGGTTTTATCCTCGGAGCTCCCATTCTATTTTCTTCAACTTTTTTTCACCATCTTTCTATTTTCTCCGCCTTGTAAAAATCTCATTGAAGAATGAAACCAGGTTCAAACTAATTCCCATGTCCTGTAGGTAGTTAGTAATACTAGTCCATGCTTGCTTGAATGGAGGTCTCCTCAAAGGGGCCTCATCCATTCCAGTCTGGATATGACTCTCAGAGGAGAACTACCCACTGGACAAGACTGGACAGGTGCTATAATGCGTTCCACGGTTAGCTTGGAGTCCCAGGAAAAAGACAAACGTCAGTGGCGTGCCCAGGATTTTGGAAAGGGAGGGTTTTATACAACAGAAAGAGAAAGCAAATCACGGTCGCTTTCTCCCGCAGGTTCTTAGGAGTTTTCTTCTGGCAGCTCGATCTGCGAGCGGTTGGCAACATACGTGCAAAGCTCATACCTCCTGGAACTAGGAACTACCACAGTGGAACTACCAATCCACTTCGAGACAGCGAGCAGTCCACGGTTCCCAAGAGGAAGTCGTCTTTTTTAACGACTCGTTCACGAACTACCCACCGCTAGCAACTCTGAAGCCTCCTCCTCGAACCGGGTCCTTTGACGGAAGCGTCGGAACATCGTGATTGTGTGGTAAGTGAAAAGGTAAGTGAATTGCTTGTTAATCCGTGCATGCACTTTGCCTTCCAGCAAGAGAAGATCTTGTTAATTAAGTGCGCGACAAATGCTATTCGCCCGGAGTGGCTGGCTTCGGTGATCTGCGTTCGCTTCGCCTAGCGACCAGGCGGGCCGGCAGCGCGTGGATCGGTGGGGACGAACCCACAAGTGAATTGACGCCGACGAAAACCGAACCATTTGAAAATGCACCACCACAGCGACATTCCTGGACCGACGTGTTCGGTGAGTACCTTGATAAGTTATTTCTTCCTGTCTGTACAGTAAAACCCGTCTATCCCGGAACATGATGGTTCCGAGCAAAATTTTCCGTCTTAACAGTTTTCCTTCTTATACAGGGTTGACTTTAAATACAGTATAGAGCGCTGCAGGAAATAATGGAAAGACAGATTTACATTACTTATAATGTAGAGTACTAATGCATGTACGTACATGAATAAAAATGCGATACAGTCGCAATAAGCATAGCAGAGATTACAATTATGTAACTACACAACATGTTGGTACACTTTTTACAGTATTGTAAGAACGTACAGTACGTACTTTATGTATCTTTTCGAACCCGGGACCCCTGGCGTCGTAGCGCGATGTGCATAGAGGGAAAGAGAAAGATTGAATGATGGAATAAGAGAGGTGAAGAAAGATTGAGATAAAAGTGAAGAAAAATAAAGAAACAAAGAGAGATAACAAGAAAAATAGAAAGATGACGAAAGAACAGAGGAGAAATAGACAAAGAAAGGTGGAGAAAGAGGGTAAGAGATGAAAGAAAGAAACGGAATCGTAACAGCTATGAATATTGTAGCGCATTCTTTCATATCGACAATGTTACCGATAAGCGAGTGGCAACAGAAGCGTGTTCCACTTACAGTATTGCATTGTGTTCTTGCGAGCGAAAAAAATAAAGGAAGAAATTTCCGTCTTACTGAGAATAAAAAAATCTCGTTGGTCTTTAAATGGTGTTCCGTTTCCGTGTTAAGGAGGTTTCCGCCTTAAGCAGGTAATTTTCAGATATAAAGTCGGTTTTTCTTTGGACTTTTTTCCGTATTTACAGGTTTCCTTCTTATAGAGGTTCCGGGATATGCAGTTTTTACTATATTTGTTTTGTTTTTTTTGCATCGTTACTCTACGAGGGGCGATCAGGTTGCTCCGACCCTAACATAGAAGGAATTACGTTATGATTAATTTTTTATTTCGTTATTGTTTAGTGATCCTTTATATGCTTTCATTCTGAACTGCAAATCTGAGTAGCATACAGTTTTATTTTTACAGGGGTTTAACTGAGTGAAGTTGTGTCAATGTGCAACAATGGAGAAAACTGAGGTGAAAGCGGTGATCAAATATTTTGTAAAGAAGAAGTGGACGGTATCCAAAATTCATGAGGACTTGGTGGATACACTAGGGGACACTGCTCCTTCATACAGTATGGTGAAGAGATGGTGTCGTGAGTTTAATTGTGGGAGAGAGTCTTGTGAGTATGAACATGCAGGTGGAGCACCAAAAACTGTCATGACGACCGAAAACATTAACAAAGTCCACATATCGTGCTGAAGGATCGTCGAGTCACTATCCGTCATGTTGCTGAGATGTGTGGCCTGTCATATGGGACTGTGCAAAACGTAATTACCCAGGAATTGCAAATGAAAAAAATTGCTGCAAGATGGGTCACCTCACCCCAGATCAGAAGCGCACCCGAGTGCTCATCAGTCAAGAACTTCTTGACAAGTTTCGTGCTGATATAGACGATTTCCTTGCCCGATTTGTAACTGGATGAATCATGGGTCCATCACTTCGACCCAGAAACAAAGTCACAAAGCATGGAGTGGAAACACCCACTTTCTCCACCAACGAAGAAGGTTAAAGTGCAAACATCAGCGAAGAAGGTCATGACCTCAATTTTCTGGGACTGCAAGGGTGTCCTTCTTGTGGACTATCTACAAAGAGGCCAAACCATCACTGGCACATACTACAGTGACCTAATCAAGAAATTACGTGATTCCATCAAGAAAAAGAGGCGTGGGATGTTGACCCGTGGTGTGCTCCTTTACCAGGACAATGCACCTGTCCACACCTCACGCATTGCGAGGGCCGCTAACGCAGGTGCATCGTTCCAATTGTTGCCCCACTCACCCTATTCCCCAGATTTGGCCCCCAGTGATTTATATTTGTTCAAACATTTGAAGAATGACATTCGTGGGCAAAACATTTCTGATGATTCTTAGGTTATAAGGGCTGTGGACTCACGGTTGGAGGACCAGTCGGAAGATTTTTTTTGCAAGGTATCCAGGCGTTGGAGCACCGATGGGAAAAGTGCATTGGAGTTGCAGGGGAGTATGTTAAAAGTAATAAAAAAAATTGAAACCCTATTGCCGCTCTTTCTATTTTAGGGTCAGAGCAACCTGATCGCCCCTCGTAGTTCGCGAAACAGTACGAAAAACGCGTATCGGGCATGTCTTCACGATATTTTTATGCACAGAACCTGGCATTATTCCAGCTTAGCCGACAACGGCTTTCATTGTGCTTCTAAGAGAATAGAAGAAGTGAAAACGATAACCAGTAATTTAAAAGAATCAACGACTAACATGCGAAGAGAGATATATGTACAAAAGGTGAATGTACGTTACATATTTTGACTGTTTCTCTCTTGCATGCATTTATTACTTCATCAATATTAAAGACTGTAAGTGGTGAATTCCTGCCAACTGCGGTACTCTTGATGTACTTATATAGGCTGATGCGTAGGTCTTGTAGCATCATCTCTGAAGAATATATTATTTTTCAAGAAGAGTTCAGTGTGGAGAAAGAGCCGAAAACTACGGCGAAACCGGAGCTGCAGAAGGTATTATAGGTATCTTCTTCTCACACTTCATGTTAGTTTCGACTCCCAGTTTATTGCAGTTACAGCATAATATGGGTCTTCTTTCATTCTGAAACGAATGTAAAGAATTATTAAAATAAGTCACACAACTTTCCTGAAATCAATTGATGAGATAAACGCTCTTGTTATCGACGAGTTATGGAAAATGTTCTTACCTTTCGTAAGCTAACGTGTGGAGTATCATCGCCAGACATTTGAGTTGTACAAGACGTTAATTCTAAGTAGTTTTAGAATACTTTCCCAACTATCCCAATGAGTAATTTGAAACAATCGTTGTTAAATCAAAATATCGACTGAAGAGAAAACTATCATTTAAGAAATTAGGAATACTTAAATGTCTGAGATCTTCTTTAATAATATCATGTGATTTATTAGTGACTCTTATTCATTATTGGAACATATTTAACTAAGACGTATTAAAGAAACAGTTGAAGCTCCGACTGCATGGAATGTATGAGATTTACACCCATATTTAATTAAAAAATGACATAACAAATGTTGTTAAGGTTTGTATTGCATGGTTTTTGATGCGTTTTCGTTAAGTGATTACGATTATGAACTAACACATCCATACATTCACAGCCTTCAAGGTATAACATGAAACACATGGCAGCAAAATATGTTACCATGATGAAGGTTATGAACTTTTATTTGCCCTTATATCCCTTGAATTCCCAGTGTCCCCTGCAGGGGACTCTATTTTGAGACGTAATATTTCATTTTCAACTTAACTTTTAATTATTTTTTAGGATTCTTTCTAATTTTAGTATATTTCTGAAGGCAGCCAATACAGATATAACTGTTGACTCGCCTGGTGGCGCTTCCAGGAAATAGTAATTCAAAATGGCCGAGGAGTTGATGGACGGTATCGCCATGTCTTCCTCTTCAAAAACACGTGCAACAGACAAAGGTAAGATCTGTGTATGTTTGTTAATTTATAATATAGGTAATAGGCTAACGTTAAATAATAAATAAGAAGCAAGATCAAACACTAAATATAAATGCGAGTTATTTATTGAGAAATAATGGGTGTCCCCTGGAGGGGACACTGGGCATTACATGATGTGAATCACATCTCACTCATCCAATGTTTGATTTTTTATAAGAAAAAAAATGTGTTATAATAATTATTGTGTAGAATATTTGTAAGAAACCGTAACGTTCTAACAATTTTCTTTGTCTTTTCAGTCTACAACTACACGAGATTGCTGAACTTCTAATGCAGAACGACAATGACGTGGAGGAAGTTGTCCTTTTTCCTCCAGATGATGGAAGTATTACAGATGAGGAGAGTAGAGATGAAGCGGAAATAGACATCAATCACCTTCCAGGTCGTGTGCTAAGATCAAGAGTGGATACAAAATTAACTTCTCAAAATATTTCTGAAGCTTCAGAAATAGCGAAAGGTGATAACAAGGTGACATCAAAAATAAAGAAGAGAAAGCTTTTACCAACTCCTGTGAAAGTATGGACAGATAAAATTGAACGTTTTTCACCTTCTTGTGGCAGGGGTGATCGAGACGAAATTATCAATCTTATAGTTGAAATGAGTAATCAATATGGTTTAAAAAACAATCGTGTTTTCAATGTAACAATTAGTGCAATGAAAGTATTTTTAGCTATTTTGTTACTTACTGGATATATCCGACCAAAATACGTGAGAAAGTTTTGGGAAACAAAAGACGACACTCACAACAAACTGATATCTGACAGTATGCGTAGAAACAATATTTTTGAAATTCAGCAGAATTTGCATTTATGTGATAATCTCAATTTACCCCCCAATGATAAATTTGCAAAGGTTCGCCAATATTTCAGCCTGCTAAATAAGAATTTCATTCAACACTTTAGTAAAGTCGCCACCAGTCATGTGTCAATAGATGAGACTATGGTACCACTCTTCAAAGCAGCATATTCATGGGAAACCTTTCAAATTTGGAAATAAAATGTGGTCTGGAGCCACTCGTCTAGGATATTTCATTTCATTCGAACCTTACCAAGGTGCTGCAGCTTCAAAACTCCCATACCAAGATGAATTTCGTTTCGGAGAAGCTGTGATACTTGAAATGGAGACACGTATGCCCAAGGAATTTTGATAATCTTTTTACTAGTTTCAGACTCCTTTCAACACTCAGTGAACACGGAAGTGGAGGAACTGGCACTATTAGAGAAAAAAGACTTGGGAAATGTCCACTTGATAATTCATCTGATCTGAGAAAGCAGCCACGGGGTACAATGTCCTTCACGACGACTGAAAATTTGATGGTAGTGAAGTGGCATGACAATAGTATCGTAACACCTGCTTCAAATTATCATTCTCCTCATCCAATTTCTAAGGTTGACCGAGTTGGGGTTGTTGGCGGAAGGAGGAAAAAGATACAAGTTGACTGTCCGTCTGTCGTTCAAATGTATAACAGATACATGGGTGGAGTTGATAGGTTCGACGAAAATATCGATTCACTTCGTGTTGGCCTTAGAGGTAAAAAGGGTTGGTATTCCCTATTTGCATTTGGCCTTGATGCCGCATGCCAAAATGCTTGGTATTTGTTCAGAAAATATAAAGACAAGAGTTACACATATTGCGATTTTCGCAGAAACATTGTGCGTGTTCATTAAAGCCCATGGCACATGCCGTCAGAGACATTATACATGTTCTTGTATCAGTATATGTTGTATAATACATAAGTGTTCAAATGGAAACACTTTCTTTCATTAATTTTCATCTACTTCCCAGTGTCCCCTACAGGGGACACCCCTGTAAAAGTATGTAGCGTTGTAAAAGTTAATAAAGTGAGAAATAAATTCATTGAGAGATATCAATTACATCCCAAAAATGTGAAAAGTATAAATTTTCTATCACACATGTACCTTCGGTAACTTTAGGGATTCAGAATTCCTATTACACACTTCTATGGCTTGTAGAATGAAATTAGTATATCAAGTTTTGATAAGGAACCCATGTCCGGAAGTGTACTGTTTGGTACTGTAGAAATTACAATATCACATAATTTCACATCTCCGGCTTTACCTGCGTCACTACAAGAGCTGCTCGATGTGGCGACCCTGAAGTTCGTTGCAATCTGCCGGACCCATCGCCTGTACCCTCTGGGAGTGGAATGGGTGAAGCTGCTGGTCATGAAGAATACGCCAGATGCTGCTCTGAGACACATTATGTGACGTACAATTGGTCGAGTACCCGTCGACGGGTTCTCGTCAGTTCGGTGAAGGGCCTCCTCTTCAAAGTCGGAGAGTGCGGCATGTCCGTGGGGCACCACAGTCGGCCCTGCTAACTTTGAAGTTACCTGCATCTCGCAGCCGTTGCTTAAATCGGGCAAAAATGGTATGTGATGGAGTGACACGATGCGGAAAACGCTCTGCATACAGGCGTTGTGTAGCTCTGCCATTACGTTCAGCTTCGCCGTAAATTAACAACACGTCTGTGTTCTCGACAAACGTGTATTCTACCATACTCTACTGTCTTCTGCAACGACCGAATAGCAACTGACGTGAAGGTCGAAACACACCGGATTGCAATCAGACGACTTTGGAAGCAGCACACATGACATCAGGTGACTGAAGACGTCGGTCTCCGTCAATGTGGGTTGCCTACCATGAAGCGGGAGATGTGAAATTATGTGATCTTGTCATCTGTATAGTACCAAAACGGTACATTTCCGGGCATGGGTTCCTTATCAAAACTTGATCTACTAAGTCCCCTCTACAAGCCCTAGAAGTGTGTAATAGGAATTCTGAATCACCCTGTATATATATTTTTAAACCATCATCTTTGGCTTATGTAAAGCAATTACATGCCACCATCTTAAAAACTGACATATCATTGTTTCTTCGGCGTGGACAGGTAATGGAATAAAATGAGGAACATTTGATTTGCTTTTAGACAGAGTACTTACTTACCCGTCAGCACTGATCTGGTGAAATGCATGCTCCATTTGCATTTTCTCGTATGAAGCCTTGTTTACAGACGCAGCCAGTCACGCACTGCAAGGTGCAAAGTTCATTTGCACTGGAATCGCAGCTCGGCTCACAGGCTGATCCGCAGGTAGTGAACTCCTCATTCGCTTGGCAAGACGTGGGCTGTTAAGTAAAAACTGGATAATCTAATATTCATAGGAGAATATTGTGTGCTGTATGAGCCAATGTTTTTTAGAACCTAGCATTGATGCAACACATTTTAATAATTTCTTCACATAGATTTGATTGATTGATTGATTTGGTGTTTTACGTCCACTTTATGCACAGGAAGGCTAATCGGGACTGGGCCTACAGTTTAAAGTGGGAACCGAACCCGGGATCCCTTTATTGTAAGGCGACGACCTGCGCTTCGGGGAGGCCCTCCTCACATGGGGAATGATGACTTTACTAGTACTACTCCTGTTAATCTCCATATAGTGAATAAATAAATCAATCCTATGGTTCATATTATTATTGGTTTTTGTTGATTTGATTTGATTAGCTTATTTTACTTCGCTTTTTATGCGACTTTTGGCTAATTTGCGAAGATGGGGATGAGTGATGATATGATGAAATTGATGAATGGACACTCACAAACATCCATTGCAAGGCCAGGATTCGAACCCGGGACCCCTGGCGTCGTAGCGCGATGTGCTAACCACTCTGCCACTGGGGCCGGCTATTGGTTTTGTCATGGGCGTAACATAGGATCTAGCTTTGTGGGGGGGAAAAATAGAAGTTTAGACTTAACTTTGGAAGGAAAGGGTAGAATCCAACTTGGAACTTATTATTTGTATGGGGGGGGCAGACACAAACTTGGGGCTTAACTTTGGGGGGCAGAATTAAGAAGTTTTCCATCCCATAAAATTGCGTCCAGAACTATTTTGCTGAATAGCTTACATTTGCACAATCATAACGAAATACACTTCAATACTTTGCTACTCAAGTCCTAAGAGATTAACAAAAGTATCATTTCATTAACTTTTGCATTTAGTAGCCTGAAAATTTGCGGAGGCAAGTACCGCCTCTTGCCACCGCCAAGTTACGCCTATGGGTTTTGTCATTTGTAATTATTTGATTATTTTTAGAGGACCTTGTGATAATCTGGTGATTTCTACAATTGCAAGTAATGTAATAAATAAAGCAGAAAACAATGAAAAGGTACAAAATCACACACACAAGTATGGATCGAATATGTCAGTGATTCTACAACATTCAACCGCAATGTAAGAAACAAAACAATATGTACGATTTCAACAACCGTCAATATTATTTTACCTTATTCGCCCAGAACATGTTGAGGTGGTTCTCGATAAAATCAAATCTATGGCTGTAGAAATAAACGATTTATATGTATATGCCCGTCCCGCAATACGAGATACACCCCTTCACTAAATACCCTATGTGCTTATGTGTCCATATACACTATTTATATTTTAGTTATAGCGTGCTGGAGATATAAATAACAAATTAAACTCTGAATTAAGATACTTGTTAGCAAAATTGGAGCTCTTTTTGGGGGGAGGTGAATTTTGTATGAATTTCAAGCTAGTGGATTTGTGTGTTAGCCATCTTTTCTAGATCTAATGAATTTTCATGAAACGTCTGCAGTAATGTTAGACATTTCTATGTTCTCAGTGTTTCAGTATTGTTTTTTTTTCACACGAAAATGTGTAACTGGCGTTTATTGCAAGCTGGTTTCAATACTGAAGCAAATTTAATATACGACGTATTTTTTTACAAAAATACTTTATATAACCCATAAAGCTTTTGTGATCCAAAGCGAAATAAATCATAATGGAAAGATATATTTTTCTAGAGAATATTCACTAATATAGCATTTGCTCATCACTAGCATCATGGTATTTCATTTGGTTAGAAATTATTCCCGTCACTTAACGTCACACAATTAATAATTACATTTATTTCTTAGGAATTTAAAAATTGTAGGCATTCCACAAATTAATGAAAGTTGCAAAATTCTCTACCGTTAGCGTATAGAAATCAAGAAAATTATGTCACAATAATTTCATTCAGTATATCCAGTTCTTTATCAACTCGTGCTAGATGCAGGTATTTCGATCTTGCCATAGAAGCTATCTTGTGTGACTCTTGTCGTGGATATGGGTGATAGGTGAAAGTTCTCTTCTTCAATAAAGTATATCAAAGCTGGTTCAGTTCTACCTCTCGAAAGTCATAATTTTTTGAGCAAAATGAAGACATTCGAAAATTCGAAAAAGAAAGTTCCTAATTGTAACCCAACCGCACACAACAGATTTCTAGAAAAGAAGCTAAGATGATATCAAATGTGAAAAATTCTTAATGTACATTAAGGATAACTTACTTGGTCTTGTGGTGCAATTTGATCAACCATTGTAAAAACTATAACACCGGAAAGAAATAGCAATGCTGCTGCCTTCATGTTCACTTCTAAACAGCGACTACATTTTTCTGTGAATTCCAAAGACAATAAACCCTGACATTGCGATAAGTTTGAGGAAAATTGGTAACGGTAACCTCTATTTCTAGAATGTTGATATTTCTTATCTCGTCCAAATTCTTTCCATGCAATGAAATACTTTTTTAAAAGATAACTGTTATGCACATATTTTCCTGAAACTGTCATATTTAGAGATATACGCATAGGTTGCGTGCTAATTTATTTCAAGGTCGTAACTTATCTTCTAGTAACAGTCTTTCTAGACTAGGTAGACTATTCTACAAGCCTCAAATATTCCTTCATGAATCTCATCAAATAATTTTTCGTCAAAATGCATCAAAATTTCGATCTCATTCTTTTGTATATTTTGTCGAAACATTGAAAAAATTACTAGCTAAGATTTTTTATACATTTTTAATCGGAATTAAAGAAACTTGCTAAAGTGGCACACAGAAGCATGGAACGAATATTACAGTGCTATTCCAACATTGACCAGAATTTAAAAGACGAAACCGTACGTACGTTTCAACCACCATTATAGGACCATTCCATTTTGATACTTTTGTTTTATTTAATTTTTTAAATATTTTTTACCTGTTCGGCTATAACAAATCCAAGTGACTATCAATAATATTATATCAATGGCTGTAGGAATCTCAACTTTATTTTTCCCCTTTTTCAGGCAGTTAGTTCCTGTAAAGAACATTTTTAACTTAATTTTCTCCACAAGAAACTGGCGATCGCGTGGCCTCAACCAAAAACAAACTACGTTTATATGTTAGCGACCATCGGCACTGTTCAAAGATCTACAACACGTTGTCAGTGACTAAAAGCGTAATTTCTTAACGAGAAACAATTTAATTTGTCCTCTACAATCGAATTACGGTGCAGCCATAGCACGTGTACAGCTTTGAATAACGTGACGGTTGACATAAGACACACCATTGGCAATAAAAAGTTACTAATCTTGTGTTGCTTTTCAGACTGCTATTGAAACTCTCTCTCCCTTGTACAACTTCTCTTACCAAGCCGTAGCTTGGTTTTACATTAGTTCACCAACAACGCGTCTCGCCTTGTCATTAGGGCGTCCCAGGTTCGATCTCCCTTGGAGGTATGTGGCATAGTGGTTCGGGTACCACTGTAGGTCCAGTCTCGATTAGCCTGTAACTGCATGAAGTGAACTAAAAGCAATACTCAATGTTCTTCCCTGTTCCTCTTACCAAATCTTGAATTTCGCTGGAAGTTGCAAACACTGCTGTCATTCAAAGAAGTAGAGCGAAGTGTAGAGAAATCAAAATAGATGCTTCAATGCTTGCTTTACAGTTTGTTATGTGATTCCGACACTGGTCTGTACAAATACTGGGTGTTGAATGCTAGCACTTCTGCTTGTTTCTACCTAATGTCGGCTTTCGAAATATTTTCCTTCTCTTCGATGCCGTGGTCTGTGTCTGACAGAGCTTCTATTCTGCGATTTTATCCTAATTTGTGAGGTGTATGTGTTTTTGTATTTAAAATAACGAAAGGGTAAATTTTCCATATCCGGAAAAGGCTGGAAGGAAATGATGCAACAGCTTTCGTGCATCGGTCACACATTTATATCGAAAAATACATGATTTACCGGCAACATTCAATGAACGATGCGAGAAAACACTTCCCCGAACTTCCACAAGTTTAAAGAAACTGCATTCGGTAAGTAATTTCACCTGTAAATTTGAAGAAATCCGTTTTCCGGATATGGGAAATTTACCTAAAGAAAGCAATTTTGTACGAATTCGTGCATATCCTGTAAATCTTCAGTTTCATATGCTAATTTTTAGCTTCATTTACTAACCAATAAAATACAGAAAAACATTATAAATACTGTTATCAGTGTTGAACTAGGTTTCTGATATTTCTACGTTCAATGTACAATAACGTCTGTTATTTTAACCTCCTTCTAAAGTAGGTTTCGTTGAATTCAAATATACACATTTTTCGATAAAGAAAAGATGTGGGTATTTGAAAATATGTATAAGTAATAACACCAACATGGAGAGAAATTTCATCTTTATAATAAAGAGTCGTCATTTTGGACGTGACCTTGAGCTCGCCCACATAGTTCTCTTATTTAATATACAAAATATTATTGTCTATTTCCTTAATAATAAACTCAGTAAGCAATAACTGTTTCAAGATAGTTGGATGTTTTGTATAAACGAATTCAATTTACGTCTTTTATCATTTTCACATTATTAAACGTACCTCTCCTCTGCAAAAAATTCTGATGTTCATATTTTGAAATTCATAAAGTGTAGCATAATTCACTTACAAGCAGTTTTAGGGGTGAAAATAAACTTTCTTTAAGATCCCTAGCAACGTCCGTTTCCATGGACAACAATAAACATGGCGAGCACTAAATAATTGTTTGTTATACCTCTTAACATTTAGTTAAAACAAGCACGATGTAGAAATTTTCGCATCGAGTATAACAATGTGTACGTAACTGTATCTGGCTTGAATCTTTTTCTTATGTAGATGTCACCGTTGTTTGAGACACCTTTTCAGAACCAGGAGTTCATTCATCTGTGTGTGATCTGTGAGAAATATAATGTAGCTAGACAATTAAGAATTGAAGGAAACAATGTGTGCTGCAACAAATGCCCGTGGAAACAGTTGCTAAGGACGTGAGAAAGGGCATTTTCACCCTTCGAAAAGGGCCAAGTGAGATTGAGTCTGTGGTTACAGATGTGATTGTGTAAGTGATTTGTTGCAAAGATAATTTTGTATTCTAAGTTAGAATTTGAGACTTTATAGTTTACTGTTTGAATATTAGTGTCGTTCTAAATATATGTGCGACAATGTGAACATTAATTCATGAAAAAATCTAAAGGCCGTAAAGCCAAATTTGCTGGTACAAAACCAGCTGAATCCAACATGGACACGGACATTAGTGCCATGGAACTTTCCAGCAACGTGGAAATCATAACTTCGGTAGAAGAAGTTAATAAGTTGAATTCTCAGTGTAATAATATAGATTGCACCCGGCAAATTAGTAAATCAAGTTCCAAAAAAGTTTATGAGCAACAGGTATTGAAGTACAGAAGTAATCATGTAGGTCCGTATGAAATATTTGTGAAATCTAAACATCAGGATGCCTCAGGTGGAAATAGCAAAAGAAACATTGGTCAACTTCACATTTTAAAATTAGGCCAAATAGTCAGCAAAGAGAATATTAGAGGTTTGAAAGAGATAGATCGCCTTGGGAAAAATCTAGCTAGACCTACATTTACGACATCTAATTATGCAAATGATTTCCTTTCGAATCCATTACTGTTACAGAATAATTGGGAAGGTTTTGTTCCACCACACCGAGTACGAAGAATGGGAATTATGAAAGATGTACATCAGTCAATAAGTGAAGATGAAATTTTGCAAAATATAAATTCATCAACAGCCAAAGTAATAAAGGTAAAACGCATTGTGAAGTATAAGTACGAGGAGGGTACTCGCGTTGCTGTTCCAACTCGAACGGTAATTGTAACATTCGACTCGCAATCCTTACCACAATATGTCACACTGTTTTACAAAAAGTTTGATATTGATAGGTACATTCCCTTGATTAAACAGTGCACTAATTGTTTTTATTATGGGCACTTCGGGCCTAATTGCAAAAGTAAATTAAAATGCAAACGCTGTGGTGAGAATCACGAATCGTCCTCTTGCACAAATAAGATCAAGTGTTTCCATTGTAATCAGGAGCACACTGCAATTGACAAAAACTGTCCTGAAAAACAACGCCAAAAGGAAATAATCAAAATTATGACAGTTCAGAATGTTACGTTTAACGAAGCTATGAAGAAAGTCCCAAAAATTAACTATATGTATGGATATGAACAGATATCTACTGGCCATGTTCAGGAAATAGAAAAGACAGTAATGCCATTTACATATGCTTCGATATCTAACAATTCGAGTAGCACCTCATATCATAATAATATAATACAAGATCAATACAGTATATCTAATAAAAGGCCATTGTACAGTTCAAAGAAAGCTGGAAAATATTTGGAAGAGACTGAGTCTTCTCAAGGAAAACGCCAGAAATCTTCTCAAACATTGAAACCATTTGGACAAAATGAATATAAAAAGAGAATGACAAACCCTGATTATTCTTTGTCAGGATCTCGAAAAGACAATGCTCCGGATTTGTCGACAACATGCCAACAAAATAAATTATTTGTTATTGCAGAGGCGGCTCAAGCTATCCAGCCAAATCGGGCACAAGAACAAAATTCTACAAAATTCCTAAATAATTTTTCATTATTTATAGAACAATTATGTAGCCTAGCAGGGACTTCGACATTGAACGTTAACCAGGACTGGACTTGCATTGCTACAAGTATTTTGCAATACTTATTTCAACAACCAGCATGCCAGACAAAGTCTTGAAAATATTACAATGGAATATACGAAGTTTAGTTCCTAATAGACATAATTTACAACATATGTTATCTTATTTTTCTGCAGATGTCCTTCTTATACAAGAAACGTGGTTGAAAACTGACTCAACATTGAAGTTTAAAGGTTACAATTGGATAAGAGATGATCGTTTAGATGGATACGGTGGTTCAGCTATAGGTGTTAAAAGAAATATACAGTATGACATTATTTTGTTTCAAAATATAAACAGTCAAATTCAAATTACAGGTGTTCGGATTGCTGATACGTCTTATGTATCAATTTACTGCCCTCCCACAGTGCACCTCCCTGTTACAGTGTGGCAGAATATCGTTGGGCAGCTTCCACCAAACACTTCATTTGTGCTGGCAGGGGACATTAATGCACACCACCCTATGTGGGGCTGTTCTCTAACTGATCGATCAGGTAAAGATTTGTATAATTACTTGCAAGATTCCTCAGCTGTATTACTCAACGACGGAACACCTACAATAATTTCAAGACCTAATGAACAGCCGAGTGCTCCAGACATAACTATTACCTCAAATGATATAGCCTCAAAAATCCATTGGAGTGTATTAGAGAAGTGTTACAACAGTAATCACGTGCCAATTATGATAACCTTTCAACATAATAAAAATATAACGTGGTTTACTATGCGCTCTGAACAAAACAATAGTCAATATATATCAAGAAGGGTTGAATGGCAGAAATTCTCCGGAAATGTAAACAATGCAATAAAGAATGAATTGTTGAAACAAGAAGTATCGTATGACACATTGGTGTCTCTCATTCGACAAGAACAAATAAATGCAACAGTATCTAATTTTGGATCTAGAAGGAAAGTGACTCCGTGGTGGACAACGGATTGCCAGAAATGGGTAAACGAACGACAAAAAGCATACATAAATTATAAGGAGAATCCTACGATCAATCATTTTATTAGATATAAAGAAATTGCAGCAAAAGCTCAGAGGTTCCTAAAGAAATCAAAATCATACTTTTGGAAGTCATTTTGCTCTACATTAACTAAAGATTCTTCTATTTCAGTGACTTGGAAAATTATAATAAGTATGTCCAATAATAATACTTGTCATTATTTTGGAGGAGATTTCAATTCAGCCTGGATAAAAGAATTTCGCCGCAAGTTGACACCAGATACGGTTGAAACTAATCTTTGTCAATTGTTAAACTCTATGAAATATCCAGAAACATCCACGTTAGAATCGCTATTCACTATGGATGAATTAGAATATGTAGTTCATAAACGAAAGAAAACGTCTCCGGGTTTAGATGGTATTACATACGAATGTATTCAACACTGGCCTTTGAATGGATATGAAATGTTACTAAATACATACAATTCAATATGGAATAGTGGAGAAATTCCATCACAGTGGAAAGAAGTGGTGATAATACCCATATTAAAACCAGGTAAACAATTAGGAATACATACGGACTATAGACCTATTGCAATGTCATCATGCCTTGCTAAATTATATGAACATTTAATACTGAACAGACTCACATGGTGGGTCGAATATAATCAGAAATTACCGAAACATCAGATGGGATTTAGGAAAGGAACTGGAACAGTAGATGTATTAGCGACACTAATTTTAGATATATGGCTATCTTTCATAAGGCGGGAATTTTGTATCGTAGTTTTTCTCGATCTAAGTAGCGCGTATGATTCTGTCCTTCCAAATATACTGTTACAAAAATTGGAGAAAATGAACGTTCCACGTAATTTTATAAAAAGTATTCTTGGATTATTATTGGCACGTAAGTTGTACATTCGATATGGAGGACAGTTATCCACCGCACGTTATACACATAAAGGTCTACCACAAGGTGCAGTGCTGAGTCCCATGCTATTTAATATGTACACGGCAGATTTAGGCTCAAAAATTCTTCAACACACTCATCTATTACAATATGCAGATGATATTGTTATATACACTAGTAGTAAAAATATTCAAGAAGGGGCTCAAAAAATTCAAAAATCTCTGGATGAATTATCATCATGGTGTGATATCAATGGAATTGAAGTAAATCCAGATAAGTCTTCGGTGGTAGTTTTTAATAAGAAGAGATCTCATTCAGGCATATCAATAAATATAAACGGAAAAACTATTAGTCAACAAAGAAGTCATAAATTTTTGGGACTTATATTAGATGAAAAACTTAAATGGAAGTCACAAGTAGAATTGGCACAATGTAAGGGATCTCAAGTGTTTAACATAATAAAAATGTTGACAGTTAAGAAAACGTGGGGTGCTGATCCTAAATTATTACATCAGATCCATAAACAGAATCTAAACTCAAGACTAGAGTATGGTTCCTTTATGTACAATGATAATCTAAGTTGGGCTTTTAACACGCTATCTTCTATCCAATATAGCAGTTTATCCAGGATTTATGGCCTTTGGAAAGGAACTCCAAAACAAGCAACTTTCGTAGAAGTGGGAGATCCACCATACAAACTTAGAGTTAAATATCTTGCGAGCAAATTTTTACTTAAGAAAATTGCCAACTTGACATCTCCGATCATACCAAAACTTCAATTGTTAGACTCTTTGATGCTCAACAGACATGCAGCAAAATATAAATCCAGATTATCTATACTATATTATGCTTATAAGGACATTAATAAATTTCAAGCTAATATTATTCGTTTACCTAATGCACCATGCTTCATGACAGACTACTTTAATATTATATCTCCCATGAGGATTCATTTTCCTGCCTACCCAAGTAGAGTTTTCAGGAAGACAATCCCTACAATTTCAAATAATATATATCAAGACTACATACATTCAAAATTACAATGTGAATATCACATATATACAGATGCTTCAAAATCAACGTCTGGAAAAACAGGAGCAGCATTTTACTGTGATAATTCTGCAGAATTCAAAATTTTTCCTTTGCCATCGTATCTGTCCATTTACACTGCAGAAGCTTTTGCAATACGACAGGCATTGCTTTATGTACAAAAGAAGAAGTTAAATTCAGTTCTAATTGCAACCGATTCAGCCTCTGTGCTAAATTATTTACAGTTTGCATCATGGTCATGTCATACGGAATGGTACATTGTTAACGTAAGAATACTCACACTGAAATTAACGAGATTGGGATATGATATCAACTTTATTTGGACACCTGGACATTCTTTAATAGAAGGGAACAATATAGCAGATACTTTGGCAAAATATGCAGCGAATCAAACAATCCAACGGCCGCTTTCAATAAAGATTCCGTCCGTACTTTTGGAATCACACACTAGAAAAATACTATTTACTGACTGGCAAAGCTTATGGACAAATACTGGCACTCAATGCGGTAAGGCCTACTATTCTATACAAGAAAGAATTCCAAAGGAATGTTGGTTTAAACAGATTCAACTCTCCCGGAGTTCCCTCACAACTATAATGCGCTGCAGGTTAAATCACACTATCGCCGCAGCTCACCTTTACAAGAAGAATTTAGTGACTTCACCAGTTTGTTTGTGCAATCAATATACTGCAACTCCAAACCACATTATATTTCAATGCAAACTTTATGAAACTTACAGAGAACCATTTTTACAGGAATTGTACAGGAGTGGACATCAAGCGCCACTGACACTGCCTTGTTTACTGACTTCACCTTCATCCTCGGTAATCTATATTCTTACAAAATATCTTAATAAGTCGAATATAATTCTGTAAAAGTGTAATGAAATTTGGAAACTATTTATTATGAAAGGAATAATTGTAAGTAAATATTATGTGCATACATGTATATAATACCAATTGATAAATTGTTAACTGGTGCATGGATTTTGTCCACAACCAATAAATATTTTATATAAAAAAAGGGCCAAGTGAGATATTTTTTAATTTTCTCGGTCTTTAGGGACAATTTCATGGGAGGTCGTAATCGGGCATTTATGTCAGTGATTCAGTGGGATTGGGATTATATATACGTATATTGGATTCTTCTAAAGTAGGTTTCGTTGAATAAAAATACACACATTTTTCGATAAAGAAAAGATGTGGGTATTTGAAAATATATAAGTAATAACACCAACATGGGAAGTAATTTCTTCTTTATAGTAAAGATTACACGATTGTGATTAGTACAGAATAAATTGGAGAAGAACATCAAGTTCTTGATTCCATATGTATCACTAGGCCACTGCACAGTATAATGATATTACACTTCATAGCTCATTGGCGTACACTCGAAAACTTCCATGCATTATTCAGTGTTGCAGCTTCGTGTGATTATTCCTTACATCTGAAACAAATAATAATATTACAAGTTAGACTAGAAATTTCCTCTAGTCGGAAAATGTACAGAATAACTCTTTATTATCAAGATGAGACATAAAAGATTTGAAGATTTTAAGAGCTAATATTGATATAGCTTTCAGCGATTTCAGATGGTGACAGTTCTGGGAAGCTACGAAATACTTTAATAACTCATATTTTCGATAACTTCTGACAAATCTGAGCTGAAGTTTTGTATTGTAATGTTTAAGATCATTCTAGTAGACTTTAAAACGGTGTTGGAGACATGTGCATAGAATATACGTACAAGCAAAATTCGTGGACTTTGAGTACAGGAAGAATACAAGATGGATGGGGTAACATCTGCCTTGCTAGAAAAGGCACGTGATGTGGAATTTGCGTACATGTCTGAGAGCAAGGAGTTCATTTACAACTTATCGTATTACAAACCTTCCCTTCACGCTTTATCCAGACTTAGGACGTGTCCGAAAGGTGCAAGACCGTACTTGAAGAAAACATTCTCCGAGTGTGGTGTTGCAGTGCGGTCTTGAAGTCGTGGACTGGAAGTGAAAGTCTTCCGAACTGCACTTCGACTGCAGCGCCAAATACGATCAGTAGATGAAACTGAGGACACGTTGTTTTCCCCTCGTTTTAAACACCTGTTTTTCACCATAGAAACCCCATAGCATTTTCAAATGTTCTTGTACTTACATTTCTAAACATTAGAAGAACTTCGACCAACAACTTGTTGGTCTATAACGTATATTCAATCTGTGTTGCTGTCCCTGGGACAGTCAGTTTTCGACTTCATTGTCAGAAAAAAAACACATTAATTTTAAGATTTTTTCCCCCAAGCTAGCAATGAACAAATAATGTCATTTCACATGTCTTGTGTGCTCAGTAAGCATATTCAATCGATCGGCCATCAAAAGTTTGATTCCACTATCGAGCTCATATCATTCCTACAAAATAGCGTACGCCAAGGATCTCTTATTCAAGCTAGGAGAAATGACGAGCAGAGCGAGGCTCTGAACCTTGTTAACCAAGCGACGCTACTACAAAATTGACATCTGCAAGCACCAGTTCAGCCGCAATCAGCATTAACTCCTTCCAGTATGAATTCAACAACCCCTAACCATTACGCCACGTTCGCACAAGAATTCACAGTTTAAGCAAGTTAACCCTTGCCCCCTCTTTCCCTCTACAATCATCCAACTATGCAGGCCACGTCACACCATAAATCATTCCCGTAAGCCACCACCCCCGTTTCCCAATGCATGAAGAACGCAGCACCGGCTCAAAGCTGTTCTCACTGCATCAGCGCCAGTAGCAACTACTTCCACATGCACTCAACAAGTGACAGCACCTTCTAGGTACAGTCAAAATCCGGACGATGGCATCTCACAACAATTTGGTGCGATGCAAATTTCTTCTAACCATTGTCCCGTCGAATTACCTAGTCATTTGAAATGTATCGATTGTAGCGAACCCCTTCCCCAGCAAAAAGTATTAGAGCAGGGGAACAATTTTTATCAGCCTGAAACAAATGGTTACATTAGCGGGAATATATATTTCAGAGGAGCATCTAGACGGAAGAGCTGAACATGCAGCTAGGAAGTATTTACCAGTAGCTTAAAGGAGGTAGGCACCAGAATTCGAGTCTCAGTCAAGGTTCAGAATTCAAAACGACCTCCAGAAGAATACCAGCCACCAGGGGAAGACCTCCGACACTTTTCAGGTCCCAATCCCGGCTCGGAAGACCGAGACGTAGCTTTCGCCTAAGGCAACAGCAGTACTTACGCGAGTTGACCAGCTTCAGTACCACCGCTTGTAACTTACACGGTGCAACACCGATTCATCAACTTCGTTCATTTGGTGTCTGCACCGTTTGCACTACGTTCTGGAGCGGTGTGGTGTATGATCACGTGGTGCGTGCTAACTAATGAAATGAACGTTTAAAGCAGCAGACTGGCATTTGTTGAATCTTCTGAACTTGCACACCGCTATTCGTCTACTTGGTTGAACATTTCCTTGCACCAGCCTGACATCAGGCTACACCTGCACTACACCTAGTGTCAAAAAGTGAGGCGAACTAGGCGGGGCCATTGAATATGAAGAGTAGGATTACGCCATAATTTCGTTTTCGGCTACAAATTGAAAGGGCAAAATAAAACACTCTAGCAAATGAAAGTAAGCACGGTTTTCCTACTACATCAGGTTTGAACCATATTAGTGTAGGTTTCCGGCTTTTAAAGGGGAAAATAATTTTTCCTCTAAAAAGTGAAAAAAAGGGAAAGTTAATGCTAAAAAGGTGGGGGGATGAATGTATGTTGTGCTTTCATTTAAAATAATATTTTTAGTGGCGTGCAAAAAAAACTATTGTCCTTTTTCATTTGTTACATTCCCGGTTTATACTAAGTGGATATACTTACTATTAATCCATTCCGGCGAACACGAGACGTATCAGCCATGAGGCCCTCAAGATGTGGGATACAGTTACGGGTATGTTTATGTAAACTGTACTAACCCTCACACAGTTAAAATACCTATAAATTTCATTTAATGTTAATATCCCACAGTTGCACTCGAAAATAAACCTCTTGTTAGAAAGAAAACTGTATTAAGATCAAAATTGTTCTTCGAGTACACAAATTAACACATTCACTTTTAAAAATCACTTACATCAACCATCAACATCCATAATATTACCTCACTTAGCAACCAACATTCAAATGTTTTAAGGTTAGTCCATAACCATTGTAACAGACTAACAAATTGAACAAAATAAATTATGACGCCATTGAATAACACAAGTATTACTATTTATAACAACACATTAACCATTGAATTTTATAAATTAAGTGGGTGAGTATCATATTTCCTTTTTTTTAAAGGTAAAGTACACAGAATGATCTTACCATCCGTTTCGATGAAATCTTCCTTGCAACATCTTACCATACTTCATAGCTTGCTGCCACTTGTACCTGGCTTCGCCATCTGTCGTTACTGTTTCACAGTTAAGTGAAAACTATTCTAAAAAAAACTTCACAATAAACGTCTAAATCTAGCAGATAAGTACATTTTCAACCCAACAGCCGTGCCGCTTACAATGCTTTCGTTGCTGCTCAATCCCAGATCGCATTGTTTCACCAATCGCTGCAACGCACTCTGAACACTCATGGAGGGAAGGTAGGGTAGAAGGTGCTTGTTCTTTCGTTCCTCTAAGCTGCACCAAATAGACAATTGTTGAAGGTTTTGTTTAGGGAAAAAACAGTCATACAAAATATTTGATATCTTGTCAATAATGGGACCAAGGAAGATGTTTTTTTCTAAAAAGTAAAAAAAAGAGAATTTAAGCTGGAAAACTAGTCAATAAAGTGACCAGAAATAGGAAAAAAAAGGGAAGTCAAAATCATGAAATCTTGTTGTTGGAAGATAATTATGAACGTGTTAAAAAATAAAATGAACTTCCCTTTAAAATCCGTTTCTTACATCCTGAATTATTTTCTTTTTCTGCTCTTTTGTACGAAGTGTCGACATTAAAATTAGTGCTATCAATATTGAACTAGGCTTTTCACGTTTCTACATTCTCCCTAAAATGTCTGTTATTTTAAATTCCTTCTTCTAAAGTAGGTTTCGTTGAATAAAAGTATACATATTTTTTCGATAGACATAAGAGGTGGATATTTAAAAATATGTTAAAGTAATACACCAACATGGAAAGTAATTTCATCTTTATGTGAAGATTACACAATTATGATCAGTACAGAATAAATTGAAGAAGAACCTCAAGTTCTTGATTCCATAAGTATCACAATGCCACTGTATAGTACGTATAATGATATTACACTTCATAGCTCATTGGCGTATCTCATACACTCGACCACTTCCATGCATAATTCATTGTTGCAGATTTATGTGATTCTTCTTTACATCTAAAACAAATAATAAAGTTACAAGTTAGACTTCAAATTTCCTCTAATCGAAAGATGAACAGACTGTTTATTATCAAGACGTGAAAGATTTGAAGATTTTAAGAGCTAATATTGATATAAGTTTAAGAGATTTCAGATGGTAACAATTTTGGGAAGCTACGAAACACTTTAATAACTCATATTTTCGATAACTTGTGACAAATCAGAGCTGAAGTCTGGTATGGTAATGTTTAAGATCAATGAAAATTTCTAGTAGACTTTCAAACGGTGTTGGAGACATGTGCATAGAATATACGTACAAGCAAAATTCGTGGACTTTGAGTACAGGAAGAATACAAGAGGGATGGGGTAACACCTGCCTTGCTAGAAAATGCACGTGACGTGTATTTTGCGTACGTGTCTGATGGCAAGGAGTTAATTTACAACTTATCATATTACAAACCTTCCCTTCACGCGTTATCCTAACTTAGGACATGTCCGAAAGGTGCAAGACCGTACTTGAAGAAAACATTCTCCTAGTGTGGTGTG
The DNA here is from genome assembly GCF_977018435.1 of Lepisma saccharinum. Classification (NCBI taxonomy): domain Eukaryota; kingdom Metazoa; phylum Arthropoda; class Insecta; order Zygentoma; family Lepismatidae; genus Lepisma; species Lepisma saccharinum. The sequence goes on from NW_028143159.1 coordinate 110,349, forward strand.
TTGCAGTGCGGTCTTGAAGTCGTGGATTGGAAGTGAAAGTCTTCCGAACTGCACTTCGACTGCAGCGCCAAATACGATCAGTAGATAAGACTGAGGACACATTGTTTTCCCCGTGTTTTAAACACTTATTTCTCACCGTAAAAATCACAGCATTCTCAAATGTACTTATACTTCCGCAAATTAGAAGTGCTTCAACCAACAACTTGCTGGCCTATAACGTATATTGAATCTGTGTTGCTGGCTTTCTACCTCCATGATTTCAATGAAATGAACAATGAGTGCAGAAATCACGTGATCAAGTCTGAAACGATCCGTGCTCTGAGCTGTGGTCTCGATTGCTCGTGTACTTGGTGCTTTCGAACTGCTCTAGGGTGACGTCACTTCCGTCAAGACTGCACTCAAGTCTTCACTTTGTACATTTCGGACAGGGCCTTACAGCTGGTAGATCTGCACTTTTACATTTCACAGAGCCATCGGTACGTTAGAGTTATCCAGTGGAGGCGAGGTGGGGCAATTGCCTTCACTTTTTGCCAATTTTGCCCCATAACTATGCTAAACCTTATCTACGAAAAGAAAGTCAACTGTCCCCACACCAGTTTTGGAACCCAATCCCCGCCACTGAGGTTATCCATCCACTGATTGAAGTCAAAGAAAAAGATCAATTAGTTGTGGATAACAACCAAACTTGGAGTATATATATAGCATTTATAAATTTTAATACTGTTATTTAATAATGAAGTAAACTTGTAACATAGTTATATTTATAGTTCTACAATTTTATTTAAATTATAGAAATATAAGTAGAACGTGAGGATAAAATTTGCGAAGTCACAATCGTAAAGTGGAAACTGACATTTCCAATAGCCCGTCTAATCGTTAAGTGGTAGAAAAGGCTACAAAGTCTTAACTTCGCCATGATAAACAAGACGTAATAAATAAATAAATAAATAAATAAATAGCTGCACTTCTTGACTCTCTCTGCACTCGTGCTTCGAGCTAGTTACACGGTGCAACACCAACTCGTCTACTTCGTTGATTTGGTGTCAAGTAATGTATTTTGTGTTTGCAGCACTACGTTCTAGAGCGGTGTAGTGTGTGGTGTATGATCGCGTGGTGCGTGCTAACTAACCAAATGAACGTTTTAAGCAGCAGACAGGCATTTGTTGAATCTTCTGAACGTCTACTTGGTTGAACGTCATTTCCTTGCACCAGCCAGTCACCAGGATACATCTGCACTACACCTAGTGTCAAAACGTGCAGCTAACTAAACAGAGTCATTACGTGTGATGAGTAAGATTACGCCCTAATTTAGACTCACACAATAAATTGAAAGGCCAGAGTAAAACGCTCTAGCAAACGATTAAGACATAACTGAAAGTAAGTAGGATTTTTACTACTGCATTATTTTTTAAGAATATTACTAGGACCGGATTTTAAGGGGAAAATGTTTGCTCTAAAAAGGACAGAAAAGGGAAAGTTATTGCCTAAAAGAGTGGGGGGAAGGACTATATTTTTTTGCACTCCACTAAAAAACGCTATTTATAATAAAAGCGCAATATATACCATTCATATTCTCATTTAAAATTATATTTTTTAGTGGAGTGCAAAAATAAACTTGAGTCCTTTTTAATTCTTTTTTTTAAAAGAAAATTATAGGGAATAATCTTACCATACGATTCGATTAAATCTTCCTTGAAACAGCTTACCGCATTCTATAGCTTGCTGCCACTTGCACCTGGTTTTGTAATTTCACTGACATCAGTTAAAACTATTCTAGAAAGCTTCACAATAAAAGTCTAAATCTAGCAGTTAAGTTCGCTTTCAACCCAACAGGCGTGCCACTTACAATGCGTTTGTTGTTGCGTAAATCCAGATCGCATTGTTTCAACAATCGCTGCAATGTACTCCCAACACTCATGAAGGGAGGGTACTCCCGGATGGCGCAGAAGTAGCGTTGTTGCCTTGTAATCAAGGGGGGTTCCGGGTTCGATACCCGGTGGAAGCACATGGCACAGTGGTTCGGATCCAACTTTAAACTATAGTTCCAGTCCCGATTAGTCTTACTGTGCATAAAGTGGGCTTAAAACAACAATTCGATCAATGAAGGGAGGGTAGGGTAGAAGGCGCTTGTTCTTCCATTCCTCTAAACTGCACAAAATAGACAATTGTTAAATGTTTTGTTCATGAAAATACAGTCGTACAAATATTTGATATCTTGTCAACAAAGGGACCAAGGAAGATGTTTTTTTTAAAAAAAAAGGGGGGGAAGGAATGTAGGTTGAAAAAGTAGTCAATAAAGGGATCAGACAGGAAAATGTTTTAAAAAAGGGAATGTAGGTTGAAAAAGGAAAGAAAAGGAAGCCAAAATCATGTAATCCTATTGGTGGAAGATATTTATCAACACTGTTGTTATTTATTCCATGATCCGTGTTGAGAAAAAGGACTTCCCTTTAAAATCCGGTATCTAAATATTACAAACAATATCACTTTTTTCATTAGTATATAAGCAATGCTGAAATGAAGACCTACAAGCATTACTTACTTTCAGGGCAAGTTCCCTCTGGAATACACGGACCATGATTGGTTTGACGAATGAAGCCTTTTTTACAAACACAACCAGATGTGCAGAGTAAGGAGTTGCGGCAAGTACTTTTTGCTGCTCTATTCACGCACGATTTTTGACAGAGTGCTTGACACTCAATGAACTCTTCATTTGGTGGACACCTCACTTTATTGATCACTGCCGTCTGAAGCAAAATAAACCCCAATTGAAGTTTTGTCCACTTGAATAGATTCTTTATTCGTGTTACAACTTACAGGACAACTTACGACAAATATCTGTTTCTCACTTGTTATTGTAATGTGCAAGTTCTTGCATGTTCATAACTTTGCTGGAAACTTGGTGTTTTTGTTTTTAGACATAGGTTTAAACTTATACACGGATTTGTGTACTTGAGGCTATGCTCTATCAATAAGAACACATTCGTGGGTGTTTGCTTGTTTCTCGTTTTTCATTGTCGGCCATATTTGTTAACGTTAGGTTGGTAATCGCTAATGGGACATATCTCCCGTACAGTTAACTGCAAAGCTAACAATAGGCAAATTGTCCACCGCTATTTTCATTACATTTTATTGTATGTACATGTATATGTTGTTTTAAGGAATGAAACTATGTTGTCTCGAAGCAGGCATTGCTCTCTGCTTATTGATGTCATTATTTCAATTCACTATCATCATATCGCATTGTGTAATATACACACCGAATTAAAATGGTGGTGGACAATTCGCCTACTGTTTCTTTCGCCGTTTGGTGCACAAAATGAGAGATGTCTTACCTCGAATCGGGAGAGATACCCTAACGAAAACTAAGGCAATCAATATTCTAAGACACATGTTTTTATAGCAGAAAAAAATATTAAATTTCCATATTCTCCTATCGTTTAAAGTATGTTTTTATTGACCTGAAGAATTTTACATCCCACCTTTCTTAGCATAGGTATCTCTCTTTGAATTCCTTTCCATCAGCCTTCAGAAAAATAAAAGTAAATAATTTTCCACCTTATCTCGTAAAATTCTAATGTTTTAAAGTGTTCGGTGTGGTGAATTCTGCACAATTCTTGAATTATGAAATAAATATAATTATTGAAACGCCCCTCGGGTTCGACCACACACACACACACACACCCTCACGACACAACGTTTCAGTTGCGGTTTCTCAGAATAGTACTTGACTGCAACGTACCGGGTTCGACGTTGTGACGGGGAACATTATTCAGTTTTACCCATGATGTTAGCTCTTTTCTAGGCGGAGATATGATGTTCGTATACACTCAGGGTTCGGGTATATATATATATAATGAAAGTTAGCGTTGACGTAACCAGTTTATTACACTGGGGTGAAATTAGATATCCGCACAAAACAAAGTCACAATATTTCCTGATAAGATTTCACTGCACTTTTGTCGTTCTTGAAGTCCTGGTTCGAATCTCCTCTGCAGATGTCTTGGAGAGGGAGGACAGGGACCATTCAATTTTTTTTCCAGTGGGGAATAAGGGACCTTATTTTTCTTTTAGGGCATTGGGTCGCCTCTGTGCTGACTTGGGGACAATAGGGCATTAATTAAACGACTCAAGGAACATTTAAATCTGCTTTCCTAGTAAAGAGTAATATCAACAAGCAAAAATAAATGTACTATAAGCTTACAAAGGATAATGCTTAGTTAAACTTTATTTACTTTAATTAATTACTTGAATAATGCTAAGCTGAAGGCAGTAATAAAGCACTGCTCATTTTTCCCTTAATGAAAAATTAACTAACGATGAACATCACTCTTCGTATAATCTTATTTTTTTCCTTTTTCAATATTGTATTGTCTTATTTTTGAAAGCGTTGATTACGCTTTTTTTTTTTAAGGTTTGGGCCTATTATACATCGTCCTATGTGTCACTGTTTTGCCTATGTTTCTTATTATTTCATTCTCATTCTCTTTATTTCTCTCCCATCTCTTTTTCCCAATTCTGTCTATGTATTCTTCAAACATTTCGAGACCTAGTTGGGTATGTAAAGTCTTTATTCTTGTTTTTCTGCTCATTCCAGTGATAATTCTTGTTGCTTCGTTTTGTACTTTCTGTAGTTTATTTATGTGGTCTTTGGCTGCATGCTTCCAGGATGTGCATCCATACGTCATTGTGGGTCGGATTATCATTTTGTATAAATGTAGTTTAGTTTCTTGCGATATCGCATTCGTCTTAAATAGCCTGTACATTGCATGTAGCTTGGTCTTTGATCTAATTGCAGCGTCAGCAATTTGCCTCCCAAAAGTTAGTTTGTGATCCAAAATAAGATATTTGGCTTCATTTTTTCTTTCGATTTTTTTTCCTTGGATTTTTAGGGTTTCTTCTTTTCTATGGGAGTCTTAAGTGAATAGAATTGCACTGCTTTTATTTGCATTGACTCTAATTTTCCACTTGTTTGTCCATTCATCATATTTTAAGAGAAGTCTTTCCATATATTTAAAAGTAAATTTTTGATTTCTGCTTGAGGCAAAGAGTGCCGTGTCATCTGCATAAAAAACGATTGTGCAGTGTTCCGAAGAGGGTATATCGCTGGTGTAGATGGAGTATAAAAGAGGTGAGATTACTGCACCTTGCGGAACTCCTGCCTTAATTGTCATAGTGGATGATAAAACTTTCTTATAATGAACTTGAAAAGTTCTGTCGTCCAGGTAGTCAGCCACAAGTTTTATGTAGGCGTCGTTAAATTTAAAATACTTCAGCTTCAGGAGGAGTCCTTGGTGCCAAACCCTATCGAATGCTTTTTCGATGTCCAAGAATATTCCCAGGGTATAATGTCTTCGATTAAAATTGGTGGTGATGATATCTGTGGTTTTCAGTAGAAGATCTTCCGTACTATGTTTTTCCCTAAATCCAAATTGAGTGTTTGGTATTATCTTTTGTTCATTACAGTGGTCTTGTAGTCTTTTCATCAATATTCTCTCGAAAACTTTGCTGATCTGGGATAGAAGGCTTATAGGTCTATAGTTTTCCAAGTTTGTGGAATTTTTCTTTCCTTTCGGGATCATAGTTACTCTTGCCTTTTTCCAGCTTTTTGCGAAGTAGCTTAATAGTATGATTGCATTAAAGATTTTTGTTAGAAATACTATTGTTCTTCTTGGTATATTCTTCAGCATGTCTGGTTTGATTTTGTCTTGTCCTGCTGCTTTGTTACTTTTTAATTTTTTTATAATTCTTGTGACTTGTTGTGGGGTTGTAAGCGTTGGTTTCTCCTTATACTTTTCTGTTATTATTGTCCTTAAATTTTCTTCTGCTTCCCTAGTTGTTTCCATATTATCCAGCTCTGGCCGGGGCAGCGTCGCTGCTTATATACAATTCCGAGCGCAGCGCCAGCGCCTTTAATGGATTCTCGCGAACTACGAGAGCGCTGCTTAACATGAGGTGCCATCTATACAGATTAATAATGAACTATTTGAACAATAACGCTCCCTAGTGAGATATGGTAGAAATACGTTCTCTACCAAGCATAGCAGTGAAATCCTATGCAGAAGCGATAACAAAATAGATAAGTGCTACAATAGATATCTACAATGCTATTCAACAATGACAATAAAAAGAACAAATGCGTGACTTTGTAGCGATCTAGCGGGATCGTTGCATTATATATACAGGGTGTCATTATAATGGCGCCCACGGACCACGGAAACGTATAGAGGACATCAAAACAAACAAATTTTCTTAGTAACTTTTTTCTCGTTGGTGCATCGTTCCGGCGCTACAGTCGTTCAAAGAAGCCCGTTTTGCCGCCTGAATGCTGGCAACCCAACACAACATTTGATAGCATTTGTGACGTCATATCCCGTCGTGAAGCGATGCGTTACAGGGTTGCAAGCAACACACATATTCTGTCAAAAATGACATAGCTAAAATCAGCCACATTATGTACCGTAAAACAAAACGAGAAAACACGTTTTGTAACTTAAATACGAAAAATGGTAGAAAGAAAATATAATTCAAGTGAAAGTGGTCATATCGAATTTTGTCTCACCTTGTATGTCAAATATTTGCAAATCTACTTACCAAGTTGGCATCTACAATTTAGTCTATCCAGTTCGTCTTTCTGATCTCCGACGACTGTGTTTATCTATGCACCGGATACACATGTAATAGTTTGCAACTGTGAACAGGGCACTATATTCGTTACTGATTCATCATTACGTTGTTACTGTGGTTGTCCGTGTTTTAGCCGTAATGTAACAACGTGAACCTCGGATACTTCCGTTATCAGCACAAAAGTACCACAAGGCATCTGGACACAAACCTGTAGATATCAACCTTGCAACGAGATTTGCAAACATAAACAGCCACATGTAAGTTGTAAGTACAATAAAATTTATTGTTGTTGATATTTGACATGTAGGCTGAGACAAAATCCGATAATGACACTTCATTTGGAATACGTTTTTACCATTTCTCATATCGTTGGTTCACTTCCCCCTTCCCCTGAGATAACCGCTGATCTTCTGGCTGGTAGGCTATGATGTTCGGTCTTCTGGACGCATTCGTTTTACAGCTAATAATGTGGTTGGTAGTTTGCCATTTTTCACAAAATTTGTGTGTTCCTTGCACTCCTGTCGTGCGCTGTTTCGCCGCAGGAAATGACATCACAGATACGATCAAATGTTGTGTTGGGTTGCCAGCATCCAGGCGGCAAAACGGTATTTTTTGAACGGCTGTAGCGGCGAATCGACGCACCAAAGAGAAAATTATTACTGAGAAAAGTTGTTTGTTTTGATGTGCTCTATACGAATCTGTGGTCCGTGGGCGCCATTAAAATGACACCCTGTATATATATATATATATATACATATATATTGTGGAACGATTCAACTGAAACTCTGAAAAAATAGTAAAATCTCTCGACAGACATCAGTGCTCGGTCAAGCGACAATTTACAACACAAGGTAACATTCCACAAATAGCGAAAACACATGACGTCAGGAGACACGGCATTCTTCGATACTACCAGGTACAGTGTCTCTCAAAAGTTTTAGGACAACGACATTTTAAAGTAGGCAACCCAATTTACACAAGCCGTTGGTGGGTTGCGTGCAGAGTTAGGCTCAATTTCAGGGTTGCCACATGCACAATAGATATTTATAAAATACGCGAAAGAAATATAAACAAGTATTATTGTATAAAATTATTAAACATATCACTATTATATCGCAAATGACAAAATTATTTCTGAAAGAAAAAAATAGGTTTGCTAGTATTTCATCGCTGATGAGTCTACAGTAAGGAAAAGAGGTGAGAGGAAACGAAAGGTCACAAAGGAGAGGAGAAAGAGAAAGCGAAAGGAGAAGAGGAAAAGTAGAGGAGAGAAGAAAGATAGGATAGACGAGGAGAGGAGATGTAGTGAGAAGAATGGAAAAAGATTCGAGGAGAGATGAGGAAAAAAAACAAAGAAGAGAAAAGAGGAGGAAAACGAGAGGAGGGGAGGAGACGAGAAGAGGGAAGTGGAGAGTAGAGTAAAGGAGAGAAAAAGAGAAGAACGAAAAAAGAGAGAATAGTACAGTGGAGTCGGAAATCTAAGACAGGGAAGGAGATAAGAGGAGTGGAGAAGAGTGAGATGGAGATAAGATGCGAGAAAAGTAGGGAAGGCGATATGAGATAAAAGCAGAACGGAAAGAGGGGAGAGAAGAAGGAGAAGGAACTGGAGAGAAGAGGTAGTTGCAGAAGATATCGTCTGAGCGTCAATAATGGATGCATTGGTCAAATTATCGACATGAAACATTCAATAACATTTTGAAATGTATTGGAGAATATATTAGATCATTGCGAAATGCCTTTTGGCTGAGTTAAGAGCAAATTAAAATCTTCCATGTAAGATCTTTGATTTTACCTGCGATTACACCACTAAAAAAATGAACGTAATTTTTAATATTTATAAGAATTATTCAATTTTTCTCCACTTCTCGGTTCGTTGAAATGGAGAATTTGTAATTCAATATTTAACCCCCCCCCCCATCGTTAATTCCAAACTGAATCATTCCGTTTCACACGGCGTGGAGAATGAACACAATGGGATATGTCTAAAACTTACCAAACTTTCTGCCACCGGAAGGGTTTGAACCTACGACCATCAGATTGACAATCCTGAACGGTAACCACTACCCTACAACCTTTAGCTCCTTAAACCAGGTAGAAGAACCACTACACTACGCCTTTACCTTCGAATGAAACAATATTTTTTTTAAGTATTCTGTCCCTCCAATATTGTAAATGTCGTTTGGTATACGTGTAGTTCAACTTTTACTTTAATTTTGCTTTGCTTTCTTGTAGTATAACCGATATCTTCGAGAAATAATTTTCGAAGTAATTAAAAACGAGAATATTGGTAGTTGTGAAAATGTGAGTTATTTCTTCTAACTTATTATTGTGATTAGACATTACTAATGGAAAATATCTAGAGGCTTGAATATTACAGGACGATGTTCTTTTCCTGTGATACTCTAACAGACAAAATGCTTGTTTACTGATGCAAGTCTTGTGTCCAGAACAGTCTTATGAAATGTATTTGCTGTTGCGTAAGATAACACGAAATAATTACACCGTTTGCGAACTACCAAATCTGTGCAACGTTATACGTAAACAGGCGGATAATTTTATTCATAAAATCACTTCACATTTGACAGTGTTAGTCAAGAGAGACTCGTGGGACACTGTGTTAAGGTGCTGGACTAAATCCTTCTAATTTTTCTCCCTCGAAGAACAACAAGTTCTAAGGAAGAGCAACAGTGATGATCTTTCTTATTTCTTTTAAATGCTTACACTTTCCTTTAATTGGGTTAGAAATAAATAAGAATATTGCTTGCATTTCTGTCATTGACGTAGACCAAAGAGAGAGAGAGAAAGACAGACAGATAGACATTACAAAATAGTTCAAATAGTGCGAACGCCATTAAAAAGTCATGATAATTCTATGTTGCGTACTTAGAATTATTCATACAATAAAGAACATGTCTAATTGTGAGTTAACAAAAAAAAAACAATAATAAAGAGACATTTTCGCATCACGATTGCAGTTCGAAAAAGTCGGGACAGTATTGAAAGTAACGCACTGTCCTGATTAAATCGGTGAATCGGACGTCTGGTAGCCTTGCATCAATGATTATAAAACTAAAACCACCCAATATTGCAGCTTGAAGACTTTTGCGCAAGAAACAGATTCATTTATACAAGAGCAAAATTGAAATTTTTACACATTTCAAAAATCGACGATGTTATTTTCGTATTTATTTATTTATAGGTTCACAGTTAAATATTTTAGGGTTCGAGGGGGATGCATGGCCCACATGGCCCCTCCCCTGGGTACTGACCTTACGTAGACAGTGGAAGAGAAATTTTGGAGAACCTTTCTATTAAATTTAGTATTTACATTCACCTTATGCTCAGATAGGTTAAACCGTTTATTGACAATCGTGAACTTTTCGTTTAATAGATAATATTTGGTTTTAAACGACGGGAGAACATTGGTCGAATTTCCTTTCTTGCTCTTTTGAGAGAATATATACTTCTACAATAGCAATCGAGTTCGGAAACCGTGAAAAAAATGACTTGGTTTTCAAAGGCAGACAAGCTTGGTAGTCTAGCTTGCTCGCGATCAAAGTGACTCACTCACGCTATTCAAGGCCGCTTCTTATCGCAAAACACTTCGATGCACAGTGTCTGCACCCACACGTTACAAGTGACCAGAGTCGAATTTTAAAGAGAATCTGAAGAATGGTAGATTTCATCAGAGGCGGCTAGGTAGGCACCAGCTCAACATGCAATAGTTTAAGTGATAATTCCTGACAAACAAAAAACCGTATTGAATAATTATTGGATAGTAATACGTGTATCCGCTCTTTTTTAACAATGTAAGCTCGAAGACAATCTGTATTCCATTCATTTATATTGGCAACTTGGTCAACCGGAGGTTATTTTATCGCCTTCGATAATCGAATTGTCTGATCGATTATGTTTTGTTTACCCAGGAACATGCCCCATAGGAGATTTCCAAGACCGGTTACGCTACTCACTCGTAGCTCCCCAATTTCTTCACGTTGGTGGGTTGCCACCGGTCCCATACACAGGCCGAGAACCTAGAGAGTGAGCATAGGCGGACTCGAATCCATGCCGTCCTGCAGTCGGAGGTCACGGAGGAGGACTTTTCTTATTTTACCTTTGGCTAATCGCGACGATGAGGATGAGTAATGAATAGAAAAATCAAGAAGGTAAGGCAAAATTGAATTTTTTACACATCCTTGAATCCTTGCATTGAACTCAAGTGGGAAAAGGGGTAAAATTAGCATGTCCTGAATTGCCACACATATAAATAGTTATTTCATTAATATTTGTCAATGTCTTTGAAGCAGTACACAATTATCGTTAGAGTATCATAATTCATGATCTTATATATAAAAATATCCCGTTGAATGTGTGTCAATTCATTTTTTTTTTATAAATTCCATATGCAGAAAAATGTAGCGACT